>NC_092260.1:11556674-11649174 GCF_036320965.1 Panulirus ornatus | reverse complement strand
CATCTTTCCACCTCCAATTTGGTCTCCCTCTTCTCCTCGTTCCCTCCACCTCCGACACATATATCCTCTTGGTCAATCTTTCCTCACTCATTCTCTCCATGTGCCCAAACCATTTCAAAACGCCATCTTCTGCTCTCTCAACCACGCTCTTTTTATTTCCACACATCTCTCTTACCCTTACGTTACTTACTCGATCAAACCACCTCACACCACACATTGTCCTCAAACATCTCATTTCCAGCACATCCATCCTCCTGCGCACAACTCTATCCATAGCCCACGCCTCGCAACCATACAACATTGTTGGAACCACTATTCCTTCAAACATACCCATTTTTGCTTTCCGGGATAATGTTCTCGACTTCCACACATTCTTCAAGGCTCCCAAAATTTTTGCCCCCTCCCCCACCCTATGATCCACTTCCGCTTCCATGGTTCCATCCGCTGACAGATCCACTCCCAGATATCTAAAACACTTCACTTCCTCCAGTTTTTCTCCATTCAAACTCACCTCCCAATTGACTTGACAAGGTATAAAAAAAAAAAAAAAAAAAAAAAAATATATATATATATATATATGCACGCGTATATGACAAATAATGAATGCATTTATCATTCCAAGGCAAATACATCAATACTGCTGACTGGTAATTAGCCATGCAAATCTCTGAAAAGCTTCACAATAACAGACTTGGGCTCAGCTGTTTGTAACGCACGTCAGTTCGAGCCAGGAGGAAGCGCGGTGCCTCACTCCGACCCGACGCCACCTACCACACACCCCGACACACTGGCGGTATTGAATAACTCATCACGATCGTCGTCAACAAGGTGTTGCAAGTCCTTACGTCACCGACCGGATAGCTCTGTCATGACCCGGGTAGTGTTAATGATATTAAAAAATGTGTTCTGGAAACCAATGACTCGGTCGCAGAGGACACCTCTACTTTCGCTTGGTGTAGAAAAAAACACGTTATGTGACATTACGGGGCAAAGTTATGTACACATCTACATTCATGAGGTAACACAAGCCTCCAGTCTTTTCATATTCATTCAGTGTCTAATTCAAAAAATTCACTGGAATTCCTCGTAGTGTAATTAGACACCCCGAACAGACTCTTGAATTCACGAAACTCCATTCTCTCTTAGAAATAAACTATTTTCAAAAAGCACCATTCTTTTTAATTTCACAATACATCGGCATAATTCCACGCCCGCAGCATTCAGTATTGACTCAAATGCTCCAACAGGATTTAGGGGAGCAAAATACGATCAAAATTACAAAACAAAACGCATATATGTATATTCAACTTTAGCTTATTGCTATATGAGCATGATTCCACTCATGCGACATGACTGAACTAAAGGGTGTTTACAAGACTTGATATGAAAGCTTTAACGAGAGGGTGAATGAATAAGAACTATTAACACTGACGCAGACAACAGCGAACGTCTGTCTTCCCGGGCGACTAACTTACCCCCGCTATCGTCCTTGGTGCCTGGGGCGACCGGCCAGCCAGACCAGCCCATCACAAGGGAGAGATAGATACTACAGCTTTATTTCTATCGCTGGTGTACGTGTCGCTGCCACTCAGGCCCCACCTCTATCAGCTCGGCGTGTGCATCTTTCATGTCTCTTTCTTTCGACAAGATAAGCCAATCTTGCATCTTCTGACTGACGACAGCTTTGTCAACCAAAATAAAAAATGTCACATGCAATAAGACTTGGGTCACTCAACTAAAAAAATTGCCCTCTATAGACATACACGTATATACATATTGGATATCAAAACTTTTATGGTTTCAGTGACCCTTACTGAATCACATGTAATGCTACACAGCACAGCTCTTACCTGTATAAATAATAATAATATTAATGATAATAAAAATAACATAACCCCATCGTTATTATAATAATCACAATATCATTTTTATTATTGAATTATCATTATTATAATTATAATTATTATCATTATCATTATTATTACTATTATTATTATTATTATTATTATTATTATTATTATTATTATCATTATTATCATTATTATCATCATCATCATTATCATTATTATTATCATTATTATTATCATCATTCTATGCCAAGCGCTAAAATAAAAAGTACACACCCCTATGAGGTGGGCATATGGCATGCGGCGGCAGCTGACGGAGCAGCCCGACGAGCACACAATAGCAGGAATCAAGGGGACAGCTCCGCGCTGTTCTTCCCGGCAGGCAGGCGGCAAGACGAGAGCTGGCTCCTCTTGGCCTTGGCCACGCAATCATACCATTACTGAGCCCTTAACCCTCTCCCAACTATGCAATGCAAATCCCTTCTTTACAACTCTCAAACTGTTGACAGGAATGACGATAACAGAGGCGTGCAGCTTGGAGGTGTGGTGGCCGTCTGACTCACGCCTGAGAACGCTACTGGAGGAGGATACGCTTGCTTCATGATGTCGTGATGGTCACACCACTGACCTCTGCAGTCCTATCATAAGGAACTACCAGACAACACCATGGGTCAATGAGCTTTATGCAAAGCAAGACTATGTGGCCTCAAAATTGTCCCTAACACCTGAAGAAGGTGTTAAAAGATTTTTCGGCTTTGTGGACGAAGCTTGACGCTGACGGTCTTAATGACCATGGCAGTTGATAGGGACTAAAGCCCAATCAACCAAGCAACCCACTGCTTCAAACTCTGATTCAATAACATCAGAGCCGAGAGATGCAGTGTGCGTACCAAATAAACGCACAAAAAATGAGGCATCTGGTGTGCACAGGCGTTCTTCGTTGACTAAATTCAAAGGATCATAGCGTGAGTTACTCCTAGGGGTAATTACCTCCTCATGGACAATTCCTTCGTCTCTAACAACTGAAAATCTGAGGAGAAAAGTATCTCAATAACAAAGCTATATTTCTCAAGAGGTGAGAACACGGTAAAAATAGTTCCACCAAACTGAGAATAGTTGTGAGCCATCACGGCATCCACTGTATATATGACGGAAGATATACAAGCCAGCCAATCACTACAATGACTATGTAACATCCTCAGGCAAATCACTATCCTACGAGGCTTCAAGACGCGAGGGGAGGCCATCCGACAGACGACACCACAAACATCTGGAATGATTCTTATGTGACAGATCGCCGATGTCCAACACGGTCTTCCTTCTAATCGGAGCATAACTCTTAACAGAAATACTATTGAATCTTCTATCATTAAATACACAAGGACTTATAACCTTAATATCAGTGAAGGTCTATACAAACTGGAAAACTTTATTGTTGATGTGTAAACAATTCACCTTCTTGTCCACATGATACGCTCGTTGTCTGTCTTGGACAATCACATGTTTACCAAATGGCGTCCTAGCTTCGTCTCTTCGATGTATATCAACTGACTGTTATATCTCTCTCTTGTGTCTCCCCTGATGATGTGATTATTACACGAAAGTGCACTTGGGAACTTACTCGTTTCATTTTCCCCGTGGACTCATAGGAATATACTTGATCACGCGCAAAATGGTGATCACTTCCAATATATATATATATATATATATATATATATATATATATATATATATATTTTTTTTTTTTTTATACTTTGTCGCTGTCTCCCGCGTTTGCGAGGTAGCGCAAGGAAACAGACGAAAGAAATGCCCCCCCCCCCATACACATGTACATACACACGTCCACACACGCAAATATACATACCTACACAGCTTTCCATGGTTTACCCCAGACGCTTCACATGCCTTGCTTCAATCCACTGACAGCACGTCAACCCCTGTATACCACATGACTCCAATTCACTCTATTTCTTGCCCTCCTTTCACCCTCCTGCATGTTCAGGCCCCGATCACACAAAATCTTTTTCACTCCATCCCTCCACCTCCAATTTGGTCTCCCTCTTCTCCTCGTTCCCTCCACCTCCGACACATATATCCTCTTGGTCAATCTCTCCTCACTCATTCTCTCCATGTGCCCAAACCATTTCAAAACACCCTCTTCTGCTCTCTCAACCACGCTCTTTTTATTTCCACACATCTCTCTTACCCTTACGTTACTTACTCGATCAAACCACCTCACACCACACATTGTCCTCAAACATCTCATTTCCAGCACATCCATCCTCCTGCGCACATCTCTATCCATAGCCCACGCCTCGCAACCATACAACATTGTTGGAACCACTATTCCCTCAAACATACCCATTTTTGCTTTCCGAGATAATGTTCTCGACTTCCACACATTTTTCAAGGCTCTCAAAATTTTCGCCCCCTCCCCCACCCTATGATCCACTTCCGCTTCCATGGTTCCATCCGCTGACAGATCCACTCCCAGATATCTAAAACACTTCACTTCCTCCAGTTTTTCTCCATTCAAACTCACCTCCCAATTGACTTGACCCTCACCCCTACTGTACCTAATAACCTTGCTCTTATTCACATTTACTCTCAACTTTCTTCTTCCACACACTTTACCAAACTCAGTCACCAGCTTCTGCAGTTTCTCACATGAATCAGCCACCAGCGCTGTATCATCAGCGAACAACAACTGACTCACTTCCCAAGCTCTCTCATCCCCAACAGACTTCATACTTGCCCCTCTTTCCAGGACTCTTGCATTTACCTCCCTTACAGCCCCATCCATAAACAAATTAAACAACCATGGAGACATCACACACCCCTGCCGCAAACCTACATTCACTGAGAACCAATCACTTTCCTCTCTTCCTACACGTACACATGCCTTACATCCTCGATAAAAACTTTTCACTGCTTCTAACAACTTGCCTCCCACACCATATATTCTTAATACCTTCCACAGAGCATCTCTATCAACTCTATCATATGCCTTCTCCAGATCCATAAATGCTACATACAAATCCATTTGCTTTTCTAAGTATTTCTCACATACATTCTTCAAAGCAAACACCTGATCCACACATCCTCTACCACTTCTGAAACCGCACTGCTCTTCCCCAATCTGATGCTCTGTACATGCCTTCACCCTCTCAATCAATACCCTCCCATATAATTTACCAGGAATACTCAACAAACTTATACCTCTGTAATTTGAGCACTCACTCTTATCCCCTTTGCCTTTGTACAATGGCACTATGCACGCATTCCGCCAATCCTCAGGCACCTCACCATGAGTCATACATACATTAAATAACCTTACCAACCAGTCAACAATACAGTCACCCCCTTTCTTAATAAATTCCACTGCAATACCATCCAAACCTGCTGCCTTGCCGGCTTTCATCTTCCGCAAAGCTTTTACTACCTCTTCTCTGTTTACCAAATCATTTTCCCTAACCCTCTCACTTTGCACACCACCTCGACCAAAACACCCTATATCTGCCACTCTGTCATCAGACACATTCAACAAACCTTCAAAATACTCATTCCATCTCCTTCTCACATCACCGCTACTTGTTATCACCTCCCCATTTACGCCCTTCACTGAAGTTCCCATTTGCTCCCTTGTCTTACGCACCCTATTTACCTCCTTCCAGAACATCTTTTTATTCTCCCTAAAATTTACTGATAGTCTCTCACCCCAACTCTCATTTGCCCTTTTTTTCACCTCTTGCACCTTTCTCTTGACCTCCTGTCTCTTTCTTTTATACTTCTCCCACTCAATTGCATCTTTTCCCTGCAAAAATCGTCCAAATGCCTCTCTCTTCTCTTTCACTAATACTCTTACTTCTTCATCCCACCACTCACTACCCTTTCTAAACAGCCCACCTCCCACTCTTCTCATGCCACAAGCATCTTTTGCGCAATCCATCACTGATTCCCTAAATACATCCCATTCCTCCCCCACTCCCCTTACTTCCATTGTTCTCACCTTTTTCCATTCTGTACACAGTCTCTCCTGGTACTTCCCCACACAGGTCTCCTTCCCAAGCTCACTTACTCTCACCACCTTCTTCACCCCAACATTCACTCCTCTTTTCTGAAAACCCATACTAATCTTCACCTTAGCCTCCACAAGATAATGATCAGACATCCCTCCAGTTGCACCTCTCAGCACATTAACATCCAAAAGTCTCTCTTTCGCACGCCTGTCAATTAACACGTAATCCAATAACGCTCTCTGGCCATCTCTCCTACTTACATAAGTATACTTATGTATATCTCGCTTTTTAAACCAGGTATTCCCAATCATCAGTCCTTTTTCAGCACATAAATCTACAAGCTCTTCACCATTTCCATTTACAACACTGAACACCCCATGCATACCAATTATTCCCTCAACTGCCACATTACTCACCTTTGCATTCAAATCACCCATCACTATAACCCGGTCTCGTGCATCAAAACCGCTAACACACTCATTTAGCTGCTCCCAAAACACTTGCCTCTCATGATCTTTCTTCTCATGCCCAGGTGCATATGCACCAATAATCACCCACCTCTCTCCATCAACTTTCAATTTTACCCATATTAATCGAGAATTTACTTTCTTACATTCTATCACATACTCCCACAACTCCTGTTTCAGGAGTATTGCTACTCCTTCCCTTGCTCTTGTCCTCTCACTAACCCCTGACTTCACTCCCCAGACATTTCCAAACCACTCTTCCCCTTTACCCTTGAGCTTCGTTTCACTCAGAGCCAAAACATCCAGGTTCCTTTCCTCAAACATACTACCTATCTCTCCTTTTTTCACATCTTGGTTACATCCACACACATTTAGGCACCCCACTCTGAGCCTTCGAGGAGGATGATCACTCCCCGCGTGACTCCTTCTTCTGTTTCCCATTTTAGAAAGTTAATACAAGGAGGGGAGGATTTCCGGCCCCCCGCTCCCGTCCCCTCTAGTCGCTTTCTACGACACGCGAGGAATACGTGGGAAGTATTCTTTCACCCCTATCCCATCTATATATATATATATATATATATATATATATATATATATATATATATATATATATAAAGATGGCGCGGATGTGACTGAGGTGTTAATGCTGAGGTGTATGCGTAGGCGTAACCGTAGATTAAGATAAGGAGAGAAAAAGAAAAAAAAGTTTATCATACAGCAAGATATTTCTAATCTATTTAGACTTATATTCATTCACGGGCAAACACATCAACAAGCGGCCCTCATGTCTTCTACTTTCCCAGTTTTTCATGTTATGATCTTCCAAACTTCTGGTCATTCTGGGGTTTTCTCCTTACTGTATCACTCTTACTCGAAACTTAGAGCAACATTAACAGACTAACTGGACCAAACTTCATTATAATGACCGTACGAGATGTGTGAGGTAAGGTAACGGCGGGCGTAACGGAAGGAACTACGGCTCACGCTAGACAACGAAAGGATCCACTCTACGGCTGTCGCTAGGTAACGAAAAGATCTACGAATGACGCTTGGTAACGAAAGGATTTGCGGCTGTCGCTTGGTAACGGAAAGATCTACAACTGACACTTGGTAACGAGAGGATCTCCAGTTGACGCTAGGTAACAAAGGAATCTACGGCTGTAGCTAGGTAACGGATGATGAGAACAGAGGGTTCTTCGGCCGTCGTTATGTAACGGCAAGTGTAACGGAAGGATCCGAGGATGACGCATGGTAACGGCAGATACAACAGAACGACGACCTACGGCTGACGCTAGGGTACGGCAGATGTAAGTGAAGCAACTACTGTTGTAACGGCAAATATAACTGAAGGATCTAAGCCTGGTGCTAGGTTATGAGAGCCTACGTTTCCTTATGAAAACGGTACACCAAGCCTACCTGATCTGACGAAGGGTACTCAATGGTACAAGAAACAGTCAAACTTAAAGCAAGCAGCGTTAATGAAGACAGAGGAGGATGATAACCATAGTGATACGTACGAAATACGAGATGTGTATTACACGTACTCTCCTAGACAAACTGGGGTTCATATACAAGTGTACATTACGAAGGACATAACTGCGGCCTTCCGTTCCAAGAAATGTGTGCTGTTCACCGTCTTCACCAAGATACTCGTCGTAGAAATGTTTGAAACGTGGGAAAAATGGGTTAAATAACAATAATCCTTATATGGCAGCGGGGTAAAATAAGTGGGCAATATTATGGTGGCGACCATTAAAAGTAAAAATTTTACCAAGGTAACGAGCAGTGCCCAAGGGGATAAGAGTACGAGGTTGGGTAACTCCTTTCTAAGAGCGGATGGGGTAGTAACAGAGAACGTGGGGTGGGTTATGTGATGCTGCTGCTGCTGCTGCTCTTCTCTCTCTCTCTCTCTCTCTCTCTCTCTCTCTCTCTCTCTCTCTCTCTCTCTCTCTCTGTATGTATGTATGTATGTATGTATGTATGTATGTATGTATGTGTGTGTGTGTGTGTAACCCATTTCCGAAACATCATAACCAGATGATGATACTAGAGTACGTGAGGGGTCGGCCAGAAGATGAAGAGATAAAGCAAAGCAGAATAACACGATAAGATGCTGGGAAGAAATTTGGATGAGAAGAATGGTTGAAGACGACAAAGCACAGCACAGAAAATAAACAAAACTCTGGAGTGAGATGAAATAGGAAAGATATGGGAACAAGATATAAAAAGGTGTCCCTCAAGGTTCTGTTCTATCACCTACCTTTTCTTTTCTCTCATTTCTTCTCCATACATGATATATGTTCTTCAACCTCCAACACCATATACTCTTACGCTGACAATTCCACTCTACACACTTAAATTCCCTTTCCCCTGACAGATGACTCTGATACCCCTACATTTTCCTGAACTGAACATACTCTTCTCTTAACCCAAACATTTGCAACATCGCCGAGTGGGGAAACAATGAGCTGGTGAAATTCAACATGGTCTATAATCGAATTTCTACCAAACGTCCGTTTCTAAATCTCTCTTGTTTCTTGCACATTACCATAAACGTGTTGAACATAAAAATATACTCAACTCTATCCTGAAAACCTCACATAATGAATATCGCAAAATCAGCTTCCAGTAAGACTGAAGTGTTATAAACAAGCCGCAGTTATCATTCTCACACGTGGCCCTTCCATAACTAGAGGCCTCATTTACCCCGCATCCAGAATGGAATCAAAAGCCTTGTGCCATGGTCTCTATCATCTCTCTTGAACCATCCCTTTCCGTCTGAGTAATGGAGCTCCCTTTTCTCTATTCTACAGTTATTCTTTCAGCCGCAGTTCTCTCGATCTGTCTATGTATGGCCAAGCCCCTACGACCTGCACACATGGCACGCGTCTGGCTGCTGCTGCTTCCCTGACCTTCTTCATGGCGGTCAGCCACACGAGCAATAACCATTATCTAGCCAACTCCTCTCCTCACACAACAAAAGAGGAATTTCAATTTCCTTCCGTCTTTTGTCTTTTCCTCTTCCTGTAAACATCCTACCTTTAAGAGTCTGGTCTGGAAAACAACCGAGAAGCTCAAATCAATCCTTCCAGCGGTTTTTCTTACACTCTAATATCTTTCCGCCCGGCACGGCCATGATTGGTTACATGCTTTTGCCCGTGGCACGTCGGCTACTTTGGAATACACACACACACACACACACACACATATATATATAAATAGATACATAGATAGATAGATAATAGAGAGAGAGAGAGAGAGAGAGAGAGAGAGAGAGAGAGAGAGAGAGAGAGAGAGAGAGAGAGAGAGAGAGAGAGAGTCAGGGTTGGACAAGGCCAATCGTCCCAGTGCAGTGTAATCCCCTCAAAACAACTGTCTTCCTCATTACTTTATCTATCTATTCAGTCAATAAAATTCAACGCCACAAATTTCCCCCACAACATAAAACAATTGGATCTTCCTGCTTTATCTGACGCTGTGTAGTAGCTAATGACGCCAGGACTTGGCAGTAATTCGGACAAACTAAAAACATCAAATTCCTTGAGATGCATCAGGTCTTCAAGTGGAGAGACTCCCGGTCAAGCGGACTTTATCACCCACTTACGTGACCTGAACAAGTGGGTTCTGGAGTCACTGTTGACCAACGAGGCTCATAAACTGTGAGTGGCATTAAATTTCGGGTTATTGGATAATAATGTACACAGACACGGGAGGGAGCGAACATAGGGAGAATACTGGAGGACCGGGTCCCCAAGTCCACACCCGAAGAGTTCTTACCACTGGAACGATGGGGGAAGGGAAAATGACAAAGAAAACGTACGGCCACCATACGCGAGGAAAATGACACAAAGAAAACGTAAGGCCACCGTACGCGAACGAGGGAATAACGTAAATATTTAGGTTAACGACACTGTTGAGCGCTCGACCACCAAGTATTACAATTCACTAGAAATATTCAAGAACTCAGTAGCCAAATATCTACAAACCGTATATGGTCAGCGAGACTGTACTGGTACACAGGCCTGCCAACAGCTGCCTCAAAGAACCTAAATGATAACGAAAATCATCAATACAACTTAGTCTCAGGGAGAGCTGTGCGAGCAGAGGCCTCCAAATTCGAGAGGCCTCCAAAATCGAAGGTCAGTAAAACGCGAGGCAAGGACTGGGCGACTCACTGGACCTGAACATAGAAGCTACGCTTCACATCTCGCTTGGCGGGGGGGAAAAAAATCATCTTTTCGTATCATTTTTGGAGATCTTGGGATAAACATCCGACCGCCACCAAGCTAATTTTCATATATATTAGTTGCCACACGCGTGGAATTTACACGCTGTCTTCTTACTTTAATTTCAAAGCCAAGATAAGAAGTATTTCCAATTTTCACGAAAATGTCCTGAGAGATATTACGAAGTACGCGTTCCCGCCAAGTCTTCATAATCGTAAATCTCTGGAGGTAGGAGTCCAACATTATCATAAATCTTCTGGACGAACATTGAGGACCTTCACGCTCTTCGTCTCTCTCTCTCTCTCTCTCTCTCTCTCTCTCTCTCTCTCTCTCTCTCTCTCTCTCTCCTGGGTCCTTCTTCCCCTCCGTCTAGCTCAGCCCCGAGGCCCGACGGCACGACACTTTGGGTACGATGGCCTGACGTTTATCCTGACCCTTCATGGTTAGGTCAAAACGCTGGGACACCATTCCCGAGAGTCATATCGTCGAGTTCAAGCGTCGTACCGCCGTGCTCAAGCAACGTACCGTCATGCTCATCCATCGTGCCGTCGTGCTCAAGCATCGTACCGTCATGCTCATCCATCGTACCGCCGTGCTCAAGCAACGTACCGTCATGCTCATCCATCGTACCGCCGTGCTCAAGCAACGTACCGTCATGCTCATCCATCGTGCCGTCGTGCTCAAGAGGTAAATGTCCATACAAGGGTAACCTCTGACACAACCATTACCGTTATCCATCACGCCCGGGAGCCAAGTTCAGCGCCGGTAATTACCAGGAAGGCCCGCCAGCGGAGGCACAGTAGCTGCGTCACACCGGCCCTGATCACCTTTAAGCTTTCCTGCCAACAGCGTCGCCGCCGCTGCCACCGCCGCTACGGCTTCCCTCCGCCCACCTCGCAATCCCTGGAAGCTACACCAGCGAGGTCTACATCTCCAGCCCTCATCCACCCTAACTAACTGCTTTATTTGCATGCAAATTTTGACTTTACCTCCATCAGTGGCTTGTTTACAGTACATCCCAAGTTCATCCAGTCAGGAGAAATATAGCGCTGTAAGATGACAGAGGCACATCAAATGGTCTTTGTTAGATAGTTTAACATCCGTAAAGACCTAGGCTTCACCACAGACACTTCTTATGACGCAGGTCCCCCAGCATCACCTAACGCAGACGTCCACTCTCTCTGCATCTCACGTCCAAGTTCGCACCTCACATCCTTCGTCCGATGTCTACATCCTACCTCTTAATCTACCCTACATCCCAGTAATTACTACACCCTACTTCCCAGCTTCAACCTGATGCCCTACGTTCCAGAAAACATATGAATGAATTATCAACGATAAGGAAATAAATGAATTACCTGAAAATAAATTTGCTAGTTGTCAAGGAGTTTCCAATGTAACACTCGAAGGGAGGACAAGTTGTCTAATATGTCGTTGAAGTAACTCTTGCGCATATGCTTATACCACACCTTACCATACGCTGGTTGTGGAGATCTTCAAGCCCCAAGCTGTTGTCATGTTTCCCTGCTCAGTCTGGCTGTTGAAGGCCGCCGCCCACATACCTGAAGCTAACTTCGGGGGTCTTCTAACCAGAGGGCTTAGGCCGGGATGAAGCCACAAACAGGCAGTGACTCATCCAGGACCTTCTTAATGTCTCAACTGTTCATCGCTTAGCGTCCCTGGCGTTCGCACGTAATGTGATGAAGAATCTTGCTTATCGCGACACTAGATTTTAGGGACAACATTTTACAAAGCATTATATATCTGTTGTGCTAACAGGGATTATATATTGAGCGTAGGTTGGGAGCCGTGCATTCAAAGGTTTTCCAGAGTTCAAATGATGAAACGACTCTCTTGTCTACGATCCAGGGAGTAATTTTGCTCGTTTCCAGTACTTCAGTTCTTTTACCGAGTCAATACGCACCGTGAAAGATATCATTTGCACTTTGTATAACTCTGCAAAATTAAGGTTTATGTAACAGCTACAGCCAGGCACACTTTACATATACTTATCTTACGACCTATCTAAATTCTCCATTAAACAAGCAGTAGAGTCCCTGTTGGCAGCAAGCAATGCATTAAACAGTTCTCTTGTTATGCTGTGCTTTTTGCGCCTTTCGATTTTACTAGTCATATTACATACAGAGTTTTCCAAATGCGTCCTGCCAAAAGAAAACATATTTTCAAACGTACGCTAATAATGACCATGCTTTCCAGGATTTCCCGAGGATAATTTCGGATAAACCTCTTCAGCTACGCTCTGGCGAGCAAAGAGTCGGTGCTTTCAGTCGTTCCCATACTGGAGGTGCAGACCCTTGACAGTGTTGATGTGAAAGATCTCCGGACACTAAAATGGAATGGAAAGAAAACATTCCAGAGTGACGGCATTTCATCTTTTATCTGTGTAACAAACAACTGACTCCTGCCGTGTGTTGGGAACAATGAAAACAAGGCATCCCATTCCATCAGAAAGAATTTTCCTAAAGAATCGCTTTATACGATAACTGGGAAGGAAAGCTGCGCAAAATCAAAAATCAAGCTTCGACAACAAAGCAAACGAGAGGAATACAAATGATCAAAGGCAATACTGTGTGTATTGAACAATGACAGGGAGGGATATAACTGTACTGAACAATGACAGGGAGGGATATAACTGTACTGAACAATGACAAGGAGGGATATAACTGTACTGAACAATGACAAGGAGGGATATAACTGTACTGAACAATGACAGGGAGGGATATAACTGTACTGAACAATGACAAGGAGGGATATAACTGTACTGAACAATGACAGGGAGGGATATAACTGTACTGAACAATGACAGGGAGGGATATAACTGTACTGAACAATGACAGGGAGGGATATAACTGTACTGAACAATGACAGGGAGGGATATAACTGTACTGAACAATGACAAGGAGGGATATAACTGTACTGAACAATGACAGGGAGGGATATAACTGTACTGAACAATGACAGGGAGGGATATAACTGTACTGAACAATGACAGGGAGGGATATAACTGTACTGAACAATGACAGGGAGGGATATAACTGTACTGAACAATGACAGGGAGGGATATAACTGTACTGAACAATGACAGGGAGGGATATAACTGTACTGAACAATGACAGGGAGGGATATAACTGTACTGAACAATGACAGGGAGGGATATAACTGTACTGAACAATGACAGGGAGGGATATAACTGTACTGAACAATGACAAGGAGGGATATAACTGTACTGAACAATGACAGGGAGGGATATAACTGTACTGAACAATGACAGGGAGGGATATAACTGTACTGAACAATGACAGGGAGGGATATAACTGTACTGAACAATGACAGGGAGGGATATAACTGTACTGAACAATGACAGGGAGGGATATAACTGTACTGAACAATGACAGGGAGGGATATAACTGTACTGAACAATGACAAGGAGGGATATAACTGTACTGAACAATGACAGGGAGGGATATAACTGTACTGAACAATGACAGGGAGGGATATAACTGTACTGAACAATGACAAGGAGGGATATAACTGTACTGAACAATGACAGGGAGGGATATAACTGTACTGAACAATGACAGGGAGGGATATAACTGTACTGAACAATGACAGGGAGGGATATAACTGTACTGAACAATGACAGGGAGGGATATAACTGTACTGAACAATGACAGGGAGGGATATAACTGTACTGAACAACGACAGGGAGGGATATAACTGTACTGAACAACGACAGGGAGGGATATAACTGTACTGAACAATGACAGGGAGGGATATAACTGTACTGAACAATGACAGGGAGGGATATAACTGTACTGGACAATGACAGGGAGGGATATAACTGTACTGAACAATGACAGGGAGGGATATAACTGTACTGAACAATGACAGGGAGGGATATAACTGTACTGAACAATGACAGGGAGGGATATAACTGTACTGAACAATGACAGGGAGGGATATAACTGTACTGAACAATGACAGGGAGGGATATAACTGTACTGGACAATGACATGGAAGGACACTAACAGCAATGAACACTGACGCGGAGGGATACTAACAGTACTGAACAATGACACGACGGAATACTAACAGGAGTGAACACTAACAGAGAGAGATACTAACAGGAGTGAACTACGACAGAAAGGGACACTGACAAGTCAACAGAGATGAACAGGCACCAACAAAGTGAAGATCAAGGACACCGCACCGTCAAACACAGCAAACAGGAAGGACAGTATGGGGAAAAGGTACGGGCGAGGGAAAGGATGAAGGGACTAGAGGTGCAAACCAACACAAGTCACAGTGACTGTAGAAGACACCGTTCTCAGGTCTGGGACTCACAGATGTCCCAGGAACTTTTTGGTCTTTTGGTTAGATTTTGGTTCGTGTGGTTCATCCCTGTGATTTGAGTAACTTCTAACATATAAGGACTGGTAGGTGATACCCATATAACTCCTCGGAACTGCATTTGCCTTACCGAGGATGGTGCAACATTTCCCTGGGTGTTTACACCAACACAGTCCTTCGTAAGGTGTCTCACACCTGCCACAAGTAGTAGTTCCCACCTCTCATCATACATCCTACGTGCACGGTAGCACCACACAGCCTCATCCTGCACCCACATCGCCAGCTTCCACTCTAAGCCTTACGTCCCAGCCTGTACCTCACAGCCTACAACACACTCCTGTCTTACGCCACAGCCTCCCCTTCACACCCAAAATATCCTGTACTCGATCTCTTTGTTCTCATCCACCACCCTAAAGCTTAGACTTTCCGCACCCACCCTCACCCCACACTCGACCTCTGCCCTATATCGCAGCCAAACCCTAACCCTCACTTCCGCCACGCCTTTGGGTCCTGTCTAGGGGCGCCGAGTACCTCCGGAGCCACTTTACGAGCGAGCGGGAAATAATGGTGGAGGCTTAATTGTTTTACGAGGACTGATTAGCGGTGGCGACTCTGGGTCGTTAAGGGATCGCCTCTCCCAGTGGCGCGGCCTCTCACCAGGTCCACACTTGAGCGACGGTCTCCCTCACAGCAACGGTCCACACCATAGATATGGTCCACCCTATCCACACCATCTCCTCGCCTCATTGCGCTTCATTATCATGCCACAAGTGGTGGAAATTACAGAAGGTCTCGCGAGCGTCCTCGACGGGACGGAGCTTCTTACCAGTCCTGGTCACGTCTGGAGATGATGATATGGCGTGAATGGTGCGGTCATCAGTCTCGAGTAGGGAGGATGGGCTCAAGATTCCAGCCTGGCCTCACCAAGGCATTACAACTTTCAAAATAATTCTCACCAACTACGCAAGGAACAATCTAAACAAAATATCATCAGAAACAATAAAGATACTAACAGAGGAGGTTACCGAATATTATCTAAGGTAGGAAAATGACGAAAAGATAAACAAAAAAAAGGCCTTTTTATTGTACATGTAAGAGAAATGCCTTTGCAATGTCTGGGTCAATAATACACAAATCTCTCTCTTAAGCTTTATCATATATTGGTGACCTGAATAAACTTCATTCATTACCAGAACTCGAGCACTCAAATTACACACTCTCAGAGGGTTGGATAATCAACACCAACCACACACTCCTACACCGGGAACCCACTGAACAACCCACTGACGCTCATTATCCATCAATCAGTCTGAGTACCGCCCAACCAACCAAGTCTGTCCAATTCTACAATTACTCCCATCAAAATGCAAGTACATCTAACAAACACACCACCAACAGACCAACCAAGTCTACCAACAGCCTAGCCAAACAGACGGATGTCTAACAGAGCCCACCAACAAACAAAAGCAAACAATCAGGGTTCCCAAACCCTCCACCAACAGACCACAAGCCATACAACTCGACAGCTTCCCCATCTGCTACACCAAATTGGATCAAATTAAGACAAAAACACGAGTCATAACAAAGATTGTAGGGGCGAGATCCGAGACCGCCCTCCCTTGTACACTGACCCATAACAGTAAACCTCCATCACTGTTTCATTCATTGAATGGCTCGACCCAACGTGACGTGCCTGGGGTTGTGATTATAGCCGTAAGGTATCGAGCAAAGAGAGGCACAAGTCATTGTCATCTTCGAACTCGACAAAGTCAGTGTTCTGGTGCATGTCACTGCTACCAACACCACAGTCATGCCACCAACGTAACAGCCATCCCATCACTTCTAACATACCAACCGTACCACCACTGCCAACATAAGAGCCATACCACCACCATACCACCATCACTAAACATGTCCAGCAGCAGAGCAGATTTCCTCAAAATGATACGGAATCTATTTCCCGTCCACACTTTGGCCACACACTAGCCATGACCGGTTCTTCCCCATATATACCATGGTATCATAATTCTAATCTTTTCCCTACCGGCAGCTGAGCTGGAGGGAGGGGTGAGTGGGGAGGTGCCTTTTGCACTGCTATCCTGTTTCTACCACTCCAATTAGAGCAAACACACACACAACCTCTCGATCAAGCATCAGCTTCCCTCTTCCCAGGTACTTACCCTATACTCGAGGTCTGGCCAGGTCTTACATCAGTGCACCAACCAGAAGCACCACACCCACACTCCTAGCCTCATCCTTCCATTATCATTGTCATAATTCAGCATCTTCCATATCACTGCAACATCTTCCTCAAACCCTACGGTACGACGGTACGATCCTTGAGCACAACGGTTCGACGCTTGGGTATGAGAGCCGAGCCTTTGACCTTATCCTTGAGAGTAGGGTTCCAAGGCTGGGCCATCTTCCCCAAAGAGTAAGATCCTTGAGAACGACGGTAAGATCCTTGAGTACGTTGGTACGATCTTTGAGCACGACGGTACTATCCTTGAGCGCGACGGTACGATCCTTGAGTACGTTGGTACGAGCCTTGAGTACGTTGGTACGATCCTTGAGGTACGACGGTACTATCCTTGAGCACGAAGGTACGATCCTTGAGTACGTTGGTACGATCCTTGAGCACGACGGTACTATCCTTGAGCGCGACGGTACGATCCTTGAGTACGTTGGTACGAGCCTTGAGTACGTTGGCACGATCCTTGAGGTACGACGGTACTATCCTTGAGCACGAAGGTACGATCCTTGAGTACGTTGGTACGATCCTTGAGCACGACGGTACGATCCTTGAGTACGTTGGTACTGAACAAAATCCTTCATCAACCAATCACTTCCACTGCCTGGCCGAAATTCCACACACCTACCTTTCCAAGTAAAATTTTCCCCCCCTCGCAAAGTAAAAATGAGTTTGCTTACCACCGTAAAAAGTCTTAAACATCCCGAAACTTACTTTGCCCAGTACAAAATTTTCCCTCACCACCGCCAAACTCCCCTAACCGCGGCAAAAGTTCCCTTCTACTCCGATAACACTCGCTACCACCATGAAATTCATACCATCACACAAGATCCTTGAGAACGCCACTACCCTCGCCACGTACGGAGCTGGGAGGATAAAATGCGCTCGAAATGTGCACATCAGAACGCAGGTTTACACGAAAAATCATTAGAAAAATGCAAACCTTTTCCTTTTGGTTGTGGAAGGCATGCAGGAATGCAAAACGAACTCTCAAATAACCTTACTGATCAAAGGACCAACAGGCCGGCTGACTCTCAGTCCCAAGCCCTGGGAGTATACACACGAGCCTACATATTCAAAGGAAGGTAAGGCAAGGTATGCAGAAGATAGACACAGAAAATAATGGACGATCCTAGTCCTTACTAAGAGATACCATCCCTTACTGGAACAATACACGACGACCCCAGTCCTTGCTATGTATGAGATACCATCCCTTACCGGAACGGTACACATGGGTGAATAGGTACAATGACTCCACTAGAAAGCACAGCTGTCACAGGCGACGGTTAACCACGTGAGCACAAGGGAAAGATCCCCGAACACGACAACATGACCCTTGAGGACAACGGTACGACTCCTTGGGTAGTCTGGTGTGACCTATGACCAGACCCTTGAAAACAACGTTAAAGGTCACGCCTCCCTAAACAAGGATCATGCCCACGTGTTCAAGAGATAACAGGAAACAGTATAACGAGTGTCCCATGAGCCTAACCTCTTCCTAGTCAGAACCAACAGAGGTCCCTGGCTTCTTAATTAAGAAATGAAGACGTTCTCACCAAGCGTTACCTCACCATTCGAGGTGCAATGATTATATACACGTATACAGCCAGCAGCATTCATGAACCTAATGCATCAATTTCCCTTCACACTCAATACGGCCAAAAAGCAAGCAAAGGTTATAGTAAACAGCTGCTGATACCAATGTATGCCAGGCATAAGTCTAGGCACGGAGGGCGCTCCTGCAGCGTTCCTGAGCACAGAGTGAGCCGGCAGTCTTAGTGTGGGAGCACCAAGGTCAAAGGCCCATTGTAGGGCGGTTCAGGAAGACTCCAGGCTCAAGGTGCACCTTCAAAGAGACCCGAAGGACGCCTCACAATGGCCGCTGACCTCGGCGCTCTCACACTGCTGCTCCCTCCGCCATCGTTCTAATTACTACTCCACCTCACTACATCCGACTACCAAACAGCCTTGGTATATATATATATATATATATATATATATATATATATATATATATATATATATATATATATATATATATATATATATATATTTATAATACTTTATCGCTGTCTCCCGCGTTTGCGAGGTAGCGCAAGGAAACATACCTATAAATTTCAACGTATACACACATATACATACACAGACATATACATATACACACATGTACATATTCATACTTGCTGCCTTCATCCATTTCTGTCGACACCCCGCCAAACACGAAATAGCATCCCCACACCCTTCCCCCGCGAGGTAGCGATAGGAAAAGACAACAAAGGCCACATTCATTCACACTCAGTCTCTAGCTGTCATGTGTAATGCACCGAAATCACAGCTCCCTTTCCACATCCAGGCCCCACAAAACTGTCCATGGTTTACCCCACACGCTTCACATACCCTAGTTCAATCCACTGACAGTATGTCGACCCCGGTATACCACATCGTTCCAGTTCACTCTATTCCTTGCACGCCTTTCACCCTCCTGTATGTTCAGGCCCCGATCACTCAAAATCTTTTTCACTCCATCCATCCACCTCCAATTTGGTCTCCCACTTCTCCTCGTTCCCTCTACCTCTGACACATATATCCTCTTTGTCAATCTTTCCTCACGGGACTCCGCCTGCTTGTGGTTACACTGCAATGAAAAGTCACTTTCAGCGAGGCTGGATCACTGCTGACGAAAGTGAGAAAAGTCTCGCCAAGGAACTTCTCACTTCAAAGGAATCCATCTCTTCCCAGCTGATGAACGCAGCCAGCGATGTCTTGAAGTTACAGGAGCCCTTTCAGAGAAATTAATAATAATAATAATAATAATAATAATAATAATAATAATAATAATAATAATAATAATAATAATAATTGTAATATACCATCAGCGGGTACCTCTATGATATATCTATACGATTCCACTTCAGGTTTTCGATACAATACCTGGCCTAGACCTCTCGCTCCGAACTCCAATCGAATTACTTCACAAACTCTACGGCTCAGTCATTCCATGTTTCGATACCTTGTTTCCTTACTAGACCCAGGAGGTCCACCATACTGCTGGGTCAACACGAGTAGCCTTCTACGACTAACCTAAGGATACAATCACCCGTTCTCTCATGTCTTTTTCCCTCCAGTAAGATAACACGCTGCAGCTTCCATATGCAGATCATGTACAAACTCAAGCACAGCCAACTTTAGCCTGAGCCCCCCTCTGCCAGGCCCTCACTCATATTTCCTCGATAAAACTTGACGGGTCACTTAAGGGTGCGGTTCCAATCATGGACGCGGCCACACATGATGACGATGGATGGATATTACTTTCGTCCAGTGGCTGGTACTAAGCAGAATGAATAAGGAAAGCAAACATCTCAAAATCACTGCCAGTGACGTAGAAACATAACGACATACGAACCCGCAATATACTCTGCCAGTACCAGTTCTCAACTCCTGACACACACGCATAGTTAATGCAACGCTACTTAAATTCATCTTACCTTAAAGTCTGATTGGTAACTATCCTCTTCGTTAGGCTCATAGTAACAACATCCAACAGACGCACAAGCATACACTTAACGACACACACACACACACACACACACACACACACACACGTAAGACCCAACCTGTTACTTTCTTGTCTGTTTCGATAGTTTTTTTTGTTCTGTTTTTGAAAGATGAGTTCATCCGACATCAATACTCGCAGACTTCTGACACATCTCACTGTGTATATGTGACCTGACTTTTGCTAGTTTCATCCATGGCGTAACATTCTTATACGAGCTTCTGTTATGTGCAAATATGGAAGTGGTTGCAATACTTGCTGTCGACCAATCCTTGCTTCTTGGCGTACGTTAGTGAGGTGAGTCTACGTTCTCACCTAACTTAAAATTTCGGTTCATCCCTCTCAGTGACAAGGGGAGTGAGTGTAACATTATATTTCTCCTGTCGTTTCACTCATTTGCACATTCACTCCTATGTCTGTGTGTCTATCTTCAATGTTTCATTTAGGATGTTTCATTACACATCTGTCTGTGTCGTTTATCTGTATCGTTCATCTGCAGGGTTTGTTACCAGCTCCAGGCATTTTCCACTACCATATGGGAGATGAGGTGGGTAGGCTGCAACGGTTTCGACATACGGAAAGCATGAGAGAGGAGAGGATGACTAAGAGGGTACACATCTTAAATTATGATGAATTTCGGGCACCGCTTTCCAACCCTGCTGGTAGGTCCATCAACTTCGAAGATGAGAATTGATTTCTTTTCTTTTTAGTGTTAGACGAGGCGGCAAGGGGCAACTGACTGCCTTAACCAAGACCAACTCATTAACCACACACACACACACACACACACACACACACACACACACACACACACACACAACCTTTCAACTCTCCTACCATCCTCCCTAACTCCTCTGCCAAGCTCTATCTGGTTCCTTTGTTTTCCTCTTCCAGGTGTTGCACCCCAGGTCTTCCAGCCAGCCAGCCAGCCACCCTAAACAGGTGAATAACATCTCTCCGCTCTACCGGCCACCCTCCAGCCTCACGGCCACTCTCGAAACCCAGAGGAAATTGTCTGAGCTTGTTACTAAACTGAGCAACTGGAGAGGAAGACTGAAACAAAAGTTCTGCCGTTTAAGTTAACTTCTTAGAAACTTGAAAGTTCAGCAGCAAAAGCGGAGTGGAATGTTGCTCCGTCTTGAGTCAGGGCGCTATTTAGTGTCCGGCTAAGTTCCTAAGTCATGGACACTTCCGCGTCTTTAAGCCATGGCTGGTGTAGTGTCATGAGTCTTGGAGGTGTACGTGTTCTGAGCCATGAAGGATAGTGTGTCCTGAGCCCCCCGCCCGGAACACGCTGTGTTGACCGCACAATGTTTCCGTGTCTTGAATTACGGAAATGGCCGTGACTTGACTCATGAAAGATGCGGTTTCTCAAAGCACGGATCCTGGCGTGTCTGAAGCCATGGTCAGTGCCTTGTGCTAACCTAACAAGCATGGATGGCAGCTGCCATGTTCGCAATCAAGGAAGATGCCATGTACAAGGGTAGAGATTACGTCGTGTCCAGAGTCACAGAAGGTGCAACGCACTTTATATCCACCCGGAGAGTTCATCTACCACCACAGCTCGGGTTGGCATCAAGCTGTGTTTATCACTATTCCTCTAATCAATCAGTCTGTCTGTGGTCGCAATCAGCAGAAACAGCTCATTACCATGTACTAGCCAATCCAGCGAGTGAAAATCTCTTGTAAACAGGACCCTGAAAGAATAGTCACCATATCAATCAAGTTTTTCAATGTGCCACTGATAATAACACGTTGTTTGGCATGGGTAACCCTCAAAAGCAACGTAACAGAAGAAATGACGATACGATCACTCGTACAAAATATCGGACGAATGCAAAGATCACTTCGTCACAGAAGAGAAATCTAGAAGATCTAAAAGTAATCATGTCAGATGTCATTATCTACAGCACGTACGACAGAGGAACTGTTGCCTCATCAAGCATGGTAGGGCGTTTCTGCGAATTTTCAAGACGAAAAAGAAATTCGAAACCGACAGTCTGAGGGTTCGTAAGCCTATTGGCCAAAGCCTCAATCAACCTAACGAATCCCTGGACCAAACGGAATACTATAAACTGCCCAACCAAATTCCCAGGGAATAACTGAGAGCTGCTGGACTTCCCCTACCGAAAGAACTTGCGTTGTTATTACCATCATCCTCACTGCTACATTGCCGGGCTAACCATTCACTCCTGCTTTGCCCTGGTCATAACAGACAACCATGGTGCCTTGCTGTGCTCGCGATCTACTGCTGCCTTGTCCATCCAGAGCCATACTGCTTCCCTCGCTCTCTCCCGGAGACTGGCATACAGTTGATCACTTACAATCGCAGCCGGGCATACCGCTTAATGATCATGTTCTCACGTAAACTCCATCTTAGATCCACTGTACACCTGAGACGTCCCGTCAACTTTACGGAAACTCAACGGGACGATCCTTGAGCACGACGGTATGACTCTAAGGTATGACGCCGTGTCTACCCCATCTTCCTTAATGGTTGTGCCGTCTGGCTCACACCACTCACGTTCTATATAAACACAAAATTCAGATCTGAAACATAATCATTCCAAAGGGACATCTCACCTCTGTGCCTTCGAAAGAATCGACTGATCGTTCACAGCACAAAACAGATTCAGTACGAAAATAAATTCGTTTATACCTAACCGACCATAAACACTCACGTTAAGTAAAGTACACAATCATAATGCGGTTAAATTTCATTAAGTTCCCGGTGACGGAAATATGGCCCGCGTGGTGTTTGGCCAGGCAAACAGGTCGACTGTTGACACACATGGTGTGTGTCACGGTAGGTGTCCACGAAGACAAGATAGAAAATCAACATCGCATCTTTTACAGCAAACGTCTTCCCAACTGGAACACCAAATCTTTCATTACCTATTTCTTAAGATCTTCAGCTGAAAATAAACTATATGTAGAAAATCTTTCTCGTTGGTGTTCTATAAACAATCTGCTGATGGGGATTTCATTGCTCCGTTTCTCACTGAATTAGGCTAGATGTGTGGTGGCGGCGGTGGTGGTGGCAGTGCTGCTGACGACGGCGTAATGTAACTAACTGTGACTCCAGGAATTCGCTCCTTTCCCCAGGATTCGGTAAACAAGGAGCTCCACCAACCCTGTTAACAGGATATTGTTAATTAGTCACAACCACGTTCGCCCAAAACTTAAATTGAACCAATTAGTAGTGTGAACTCTCATCAAATCCCATTACAATACATTTAATGAGTTGGTAATTAACAATATATATATATATATATATATATATATATATATATATATATATATATATATATATATGGTTGTTTAATTTGTTTATGGATGGGGTTGTAAAGGAGGTAAATGCAAGAGTCCTGGAAAGAGGGGCAAGTATGAAGTCTGTTGGGGATGAGAGAGCTTGGGAAGTGAGTCAATTGTTGTTCGCTGATGATACAGCGCTGGTGGCTGATTCATGTGAGAAACTGCAGAAGCTGGTGACTGAGTTTGGTAAAGTGTGTGGAAGAAGAAAGTTGAGAGTAAATGTGAATAAGAGCAAGGTTATTAGGTACAGTAGGGGTGAGGGTCAAGTCAATTGGGAGGTGAGTTTGAATGGAGAAAAACTGGAGGAAGTGAAGTGTTTTAGATATCTGGGAGTGGACCTGTCAGCGGATGGAACCATGGAAGCGGAAGTGGATCATAGGGTGGGGGAGGGGGCGAAAATTTTGGGAGCCTTGAAAAATGTGTGGAAGTCGAGAACATTATCTCGGAAAGCTAAAATGGGTATGTTTGAGGGAATAGTGGTTCCAACAATGCTGTATGGTTGCGAGGCGTGGGCTATGGATAGAGATGTGCGCAGGAGGATGGATGTGCTGGAAATGAGATGTTTGAGGACAATGTGTGGTGTGAGGTGGTTTGATCGAGTAAGTAACGTAAGGGTAAGAGAGATGTGTGGAAATAAAAAGAGCGTGGTTGAGAGAGCAGAAGAGGGTGTTTTGAAATGGTTTGGGCACATGGAGAGAATGAGTGAGGAGAGATTGACCAAGAGGATATATGTGTCGGAGGTGGAGGGAACGAGGAGAAGAGGGAGACCAAATTGGAGGTGGAAAGATGGAGTGAAAAAGATTTTGTGTGATCGGGGCCTGAACATGCAGGAGGGTGAAAGGAGGGCAAGGAATAGAGTGAATTGGAGTCATGTGGTATACAGGGGTTGACGTGCTGTCAGTGGATTGAAGCAAGGCATGTGAAGCGTCTGGGGTAAACCATGGAAAGCTGTGTAGGTATGTATATTTGTGTGTGTGGACGTGTGTATGTACATGTGTATGGGGGGGGGGGGGGTTGGGCCATTTCTTTCGTCTGTTTCCTTGCGCTACCACGCAAACGCGGGAGACAGCGACAAAGTATAAAAAAAAAAAAAAAAAAAAAAAAAAAAAAAAAAATATATATATATATATATATATATATATATATATATATACGGAGAGAATTCCATAGTCAGAAAGCTACAGTGAAAATATAAGGTAAGCGGTATTATAGAAAGGGTGGGATAAAACGTGTTGATACAACATATATCGAAGATGTACATGGTGCTCAGAAGGGGATACGAAGACTAATCAGACTAAGTCTTACTGATACAGAAAACATGACGACCAATGCTGACACGGGAGGGTGAAAGATGGTTCAAGGCATTACTTCAACACCCCTACAAGGAGGAGGACATTACTCCCCAGGGCGGCTGCCGTCTCCAAAGGCATCACTTCAACACTCCTAAGTTAGGAGGGAAGTACTTCCCTGGGCGGCTGGTGTCTACAACCAACTGACCCGGACATAGGGGGATAGTAATTCCCTGTTCGGCTGCTGTCCACAACCTACTAACCCAGAGATTATAAGATGGTTTTGGGAATAAATAAATATAAGTCAGGGCGGTTGTACGCATGTGTGTTTATAATACAAGCCTTGGAGAGTACGTACGTCTGCGGGGTGAACCCTCAAATAGCCTCAGTGATCAGAGACGCGGAGGGAAATATTCGGTCCAATACTTGAGCAGGTGGAGAGAGAAAGACGAGGCCCTAAAATCAACGTAAGGTAAGACTTACCATTCTTCTTTCCTAGTCGTTTTTCCTCACACTTGCACTTCATATTCCCATGTGTTTAGCAGACAGCGTAAGGGTCAGGCTGGGATCATGCTCTCGACAGTGGATCCACATGTGGTGACCGGCCCGTCTGCCAAATGAGGTGTACAAAAATTCGTTGGCGGCCGCTAATGACGTGGCCTCCAGTTTTCACATTCGACTATTTGAATTAATGAGGCGAATAACATTACTTCATGCACTAGTTGAGAGAGAGAGAGAGAGAGAGAGAGAGAGAGAGAGAGAGAGAGAGAGAGAGAGAGAGAGAGAGAGAGAGAGAGAGAGAGAGAGAGAGAGATGCAGTATATATTCATTGGCTTGATGCCTGCTGTTCTGGGGTTAGAACTCGGCTGGCAATGTTATTACAATCACGGTATACTTATAAAAGGCGGGAAGAGCAGCAGGGATGTATAGGATAATACCACGACTATTAGGAAATTACCGAGGCGGATTTTCTATTCCACAAATTTAAAAATCTCAATATTCTCGAGATTATTAATCACTTAAGACTGAAAATTGCCAAAGAGCACTTTTCAAGTACTTCACTTCATACGCTTTGTATGCACCACTCGCCAAATT
Source organism: Panulirus ornatus (assembly GCF_036320965.1). Lineage (NCBI taxonomy): Eukaryota > Metazoa > Arthropoda > Malacostraca > Decapoda > Palinuridae > Panulirus > Panulirus ornatus. Next base: position 11,622,741 of record NC_092260.1, on the reverse strand, counting down.
ATGAATTACAAAAGTTCATAGAAAGGCCAGAACTTAACTCATTGATGTTCAGTGACAGAAAGAACTCTTGGGACACATCTGAACGAAGCCATTCTGAACCCTCTATCCGGAAAAGCAAAGACAAATGGCTCCGCTCAGCCTCGACTACACGCGTACCAGGACTTTGGGACTTCAGAGACGAGTCTAAGACTTCGGCCTGCAACTGGAGAGTCACCCACTGGACTCCACTCCTTGCCCTCGCAGTAGTAACAAGTCCACATTACGAAGACTTGGAGTAACGCACTTTCCAGACGGACGCTGGTGGCAACCTAGATTAAGCTTCATCCTGTGAGGATACCGAGCCTTGGCCTGGGATATCCTCCGCAAGATTCTCCTGAACCAGACGATGTTTAAACCTCTACTCAGCTGTGGAGAGGGACGCCCTGCTGCACCTCCAAGCCTGATCAGGCGAGCCCGGAGTCTCCCGTCTTTCCGACGTGGTAGGGAGGGGGAAGTCGCAACCCGCAACACATTTTAAATATCAGACAGTCAGCCGACCCGACCAAGTTTAATTAAATTCCCTTCCACTTCCACCCACTTGTACATCTTGGCTCCACCACCTGCCTCCTCTAGTGTAACTCTCTCCCTCTCTCAGATACCAATTTTCTCTCCTGCATCGCTTTTCCTTCACTCTCTTTTATCTTCCAAAATGCTCCCAACATTCTCCCTGCACATTTCCCTCACTCTTCCTTCACTCTTCCAACAGACTTCCCGCATTCTCCTTGGACGCCTTTTGGCTTACACCTACCGTAGTCCTCAGAAACCTACCCCCAGCTCAGCTAAGGCTGAGTCCAAGCTGATCGCTGATCCAACAAGCTGTTGGAAGCCTCCGGCCGCAGGACTACGTAACCACCAAAGCCTAGCTGATTTGGTACACTTTATCTTTAGTTATCCACGACTTCAAAAATGTTTCTGATGATTACAGGCAATGTGTTGAACAGTCCTGGGACCTGGTTGTTCAAGGTATTATCTTTCGTACTTTTCGCACCGTCTGACTTTAGAGTTAATATTCAACCGAGTCTTCCACCTTTATCGTAACAATGGGAGATTGTTTCTAACAGTACGTTGGGGGCCCTTACTTACTGGATTCTCCAAGTGTGAATCATGATCCACTTCTCCCGTCTGTGCCCTAGACAATGCAGCCTCACTGATTTCTTGTCTTTCCCAGTACTTCAGTTTCATTACCGCGTCAATTAGTACCATGAAAGAACTTTGCACAGTTTCTTACTCTAATTCCGACAACCTTGAGAGGCGACTTCAGAACACGTCGGTATGCTATTTGTAAGCGTATTAACGCCGTGCACAGCGACATCATTGGTTTCCTCTCTTTCTCGAAGGTTCGCAAGATCCAACCTACCGTAATGTTTTGTTCGCTGTATAAAAAGTCGTCAGACATCACCACTTACTGGACATTCTGAGTTGTTTTACTTCATTTAGGAAGCAATTAGAGTAGTGTTTGATACGAAGTTAAAGACCAGGTCAACATTATTTGTTAACGGTGTCTAGTGTATAATCTCCTCTGATTGGTTCTGTTATATGCCGAGCGAAAACTTGTCACAAGTTCTTAACATTTTCTTTTCAGCAGCAGTTCATCCAAGCTGCTTAACATGGGATTTTCTGCTGCCACAATGTAACGTCCCATCTGCTTGCATTTTATGTGTGGTAGGTTCAAGTCCCAATAAGATTATTATGTTTGGGGCTGGGTTTCCAAGGTCAAGGCAAATTTCTATCCTTCTTACATGTTCTATGAATTCTTGTAGCTTCGAATCTGGTGGTAACGGCCAGGTTTCGGTTTTCAACCTTAAAAAAAAAAAAGACTTCTGCAGCATTTGAGGGATTTAGGAGCTCAGTTCTTTACGAGAATCTCTTACATACAGTTCAACTCCTACACAAGTTCTTCCACCCCTGTCAAACTTGTACAGGTTATAATCTGTGATCCAAACCACAACTTTCGCAAAAATTTTAAAGTCCGTTTCTGTGATGGCTGCAAATACTACATCTGACTCAGTCAGAAAGCCAATTAGAATGGGAAATTTTGTTTGCTTCTGTGAGACTTCAGTCCATGTATGACAGCGTAAATGAAGAATGCTTGCTACATGTCTTGTTTCTGGATTCTTTAAGAGGGTTAACATGCCCACCATAAATGAAGAATGCTGCTACATGTCTTGTTTCTGGGTTCTTTAAGAGGGTTAACATGCCCTAAATCATTTCAGTTCCTTCATCATTTTCAGAAGGAAAGCCAGAGTCATTTTCTTTCCCCCTCCGTCGGATCTCCCCGTCTACGTTTGATCTCGTGGTCTTGCGTCTATAAACTCTGCTTCACCTCTTCTTTCCACGGATTGCAAGGCCGCGTGTTGTGATCGCCTCGGGTTCTATGCCTCATTGTCCCTGCCACATGGTGATATATGCCGCACTTCTTTCGGCGGTCTTGCCACCAGCAATCACGTGTGCACATTTCTGGGCGGTTTCCAACACCTTTCCCACACTCCCCTAACACCCTTACATCAATCATCCAACGTCCTTCCCCCACTATCCCAACATAACTCCCCGCATCCTTCCAACACCACAGCCATACTCTTCCAACACACTTCCCTCACTCTTCTAACACACTTCCATCACTCTAGCCACATCCCTCACTCTGGGGACGTTGATCCATCACTCAGGCAATATTCTTCTCTCACTCAATCACGTCCTGCACTCGACCCATCACGATTCTTCCCTCAATCCATCAACGTTCTTTCCTCCCTCATTCCGTTAGTGCTTTTCCCTTACTCAAGCAACATTCTTCCATCCCTCGACCAGCGGTCTTCCCTCCATGCTCCATCAACATTCTTCCCTCGTATTTCCCTCCCTCACTCTACCGACGTTCTTTCCTACCTCACTCCATGAAACGCTCTTCCCTCACTCCACCAAAGGTCTTCCTATCCCATTAATTCCTTCTTGTCTACCAATATGAGCTATAGTGTGTCCTCTAGACAACAGCCTCCTCTCCCCAAAAGAATATCTTTCTCCAACAACAATCTCCTCTGTGACAATGATCTTATCACTACATCAAGCCCTCAGTTTTACAGCCAGAATATCCACCAACAAACGCCTTGCTTCTCACAACTAATAATCTTGCTCTCCAACAACAACAGTGATTCGCTCTCCAACAACAACAAGGATTCCCTTTTCACCGGTCTTCACCTCACGCTAACAACATACCTTCCTCTGCCAGGGGGTCTTCTCCTTCATCACCAACAGTCCTCTCCCAGCAACAATTTCTCTCAGAGACCCCTCTCCTTCTCCACCAGCTGTTTTCCCTCTCCTACACATCTGCCTCTCTCTCTCCAACAACAGTCTCCCGTGTATACACCAGATCTTTCTCCGTTTTTCTCCAACAACCGGACTCGCTCTCTACAGCAGTCTTCCTTCCTTGTGAGAACCGCCTTCCTTTTACCCATCACCGTTCATCCTTCTCTCCACCAGCAATCTTCCCTCCCTCAAAATGCCTTCATGTTCTCCATCCCCCGTCTCCCTACATCAAAACAACAGGTTTTCCTCCCAACACTGTCCTTCTAAAGCGCTTTAAATGTTTTCTGTTGAAGTATTCATCTCAACCATTTGTATTTTGTGGGTTCAACACGAGGATGATTCACGTGTATATTAATACCCTCTCCCCAGCCTCTGCCACGGGCATAATCCTTCCGCTGACCCACCCGATCCCCCTGTCACTCAACACTACCACAGACAGTCTAAGAAAAGCAAGCACAGTCTCTTTCAGCAGTAGAATAAAAATTCCCTTCAGGTATCAATACCCTTATTGCATTCTCCAAAGTCAGCATCATCCTGGTCTCCAAAAACAGCAGTATCCTGGTCTCTAACAGCAGCATCCTGGTCTCCAAAAGCATCAGCATCCAGATCTCCAACTGCGCCACAACTTATTCTCTAACAGCAACTTAATCCTGATCTCCAACAAAGGTGGTGGACCCCGAGGTTTAGCAGCCACCACCATCCCTGGCTAACATCCCCCTCTTAGCCGCGTGGCCCTCCAACAACACTTCCCTCAATCAATATCGTACTTTTCCTGTTGTCTTGGCATCTGTTTCATCTGTTAGCTCCAGCAGAGCCAATCTGTTAGTGTGACCCTCCACCATGACCGCCATCAGTCAACACTCCTTTAGTGTACCCTCTTCCCAAGCCTCCTTCCTCGCCACCACCTTCTGTCTGTTCCTCCTCCTCCTCCCCCGCCTGTTGCCAGCGCCCCTCACCTCCCTCCCTCGCCCCCATCCTTCCCCCTACAACGGAACACGATCCGTCCACGTCACCGCCCCCCTTTCCCCCGACCCCTAACCCACCACCCGTTACTCTCACTCCCCCATCTACTATTTTTCTTTGTCCCTCCCTCCCATACACATACGGTCCTGCTTGCTACCCATGATCTCTCTGTAACTAACTGTTTTCTTCGTTTCGTTTTCGCCTGTACCTTGAAAAGAGCTCTATCGTCCCCCTGGTTGGCGGTGGTGGCTTCACACCCACTTGCTTCCCACCCAAACACGCTCCCTCTGGCAACAACAAACGCGTCATACAACACTACCGTGACCACTATCAACACCCATCCGGGTACACACCCCTACCTCCATCCATCCTCCACACACCACACCATCACCCATCCTAACACCATACTCCATCCTCCACCACACACCACACTACCATCCACACCACTACCTACCCACCCAACCACCCCAACACATCAACACCCTCCACCCACCGCCACCAGTACACCTACCACTCACCATCCTTCACCACACCACCACCCTCCACCCACCACAGCGGCGGCGCCCGACGCCAGATCACCTTTAAACCCCCCCTACTAGCCCGGAAGCCCCGCACCCACACTAACAGTTACTGCCATAGTTACACAATGACCCTTGTGACGTGTTTCACACGAGGGAAAATGGTTTAACTGGCTAAACGAGAAATGAACGTGACTCGTTCATGTTCCTGCCAGACGGAGAACGTCACCGGCTGAGAAGGAACGGTGTCAGCGACGCCATTCTTTGTTCTTGGTGTGTGAGGAAGGAATGGGACCAACCCAGAGACGCGGATATTCCAGATGAGTTCCCCGCATGTAACGTGGCAACACACAAGAGAATTGCCTTCCTTCCTTCGTCTTGACTTGTATTACAGGAGCTCCTGGCGAGTGTGTGGCCGTGTGCTAAGGACCAGGGTGTGGAGGCGTCCGTAGCATGGACCAGGGTGTGGTGGGGGTGTCTGTAATATGGTCAAGGGTTTGGAGGCGTCCGTAGTATGGACCAGGGCTTAGAGGCGTCCGCAGCAGGGAACAGGATGTGGTGTTATCCGAAGTATGGACCACGATGTAGCGTCATGTGCAGATGGAACACACACACACACACACACACACACACACACACACACACCACATCACCCCCAGTGAACGCGGGCAGCGGCGCCACCATCAACTGACAGAGGAAAAGGCCAAGCTGCGTAAAATCCCAGCCGCTCCATATGCAGGTGCTGCCGCCACACTGCAAGTTAAAAGTATTTTCCGAGTGTTTGCCGGGCAGGCATGATGAAATGTGTTGCATTATGCCACATTATGCGTCGGGCTCGCTCACTGTCCGTCTGTTCGTTGGATCTGTAACGTGGAGGGTTTATTTTCAATTCTTTTTTCAAGTCATCACTTTCATCACCTCCTACCATGCTTACCTGAATTTCCCATTATCACCTCCAACAACAACATCAGTCATGTGAATATTTCACAAACAAATCATTTTCACGAAGCGTAAGGGACGTGGATGTTGAGCTCCGGGGGCGCCCCATCTCCAAGCGGACCAACGGAGGGTCTTCCACCAGAGGCCTTACACACATTACGGTGCTGGTACAGGCCCGGCCATAGCTCAGGGCTCGTCACGTGGAACATGACTTCAATTCTGGTCGAACACAAGACCCATGTCATGATGTTATTCAGCTGTGAGTTGTTGATACATGAACCAAGGGGGAACCCCTACAATGATTCACAGGTTTAGCTTTCAATCCCAATAACTATAGTGTTTGATATGACTGGACTCGACTGGGAAACAAAGGAATGTTTCAATCAGTGCAAACCTGAAAACGCTAAGTCGCATTTGCACTCAAATACGGAAAAGAGAGAGGGGAAAGCTACAAATTCGTATACAAAGGAGAAATAATACGTAGGAGAGTCACTAATACATGAAGAAGCTGCTACTCTCAGTGTCTCAGTAGCAGCTCTGGGAGTACCATCAGATCGAAGCATCATGGATGATGTGGTGGACAATAACACAAATTTCAAAATAGAGGAACCCAAAGCCCTTCACTCTGACGCATGTGCAGTGATGATTTCACCAGGTCCCTGTGTGGACGAGAGACGTTCAGCATGACTTCGACACCATCTGGCTATGTGTAAGTGGTCATGACACACAGGCAGAATATAGAGCAGCAGCCAACAACACGTAACAGGATCTTGCAAGACGAGGGACGTCACCGACTGACAGCCAAAGGAACGCCCCGACGGAAAGATATTTCCGAATTCCTTGAAGGAGGCGAGGGTCTGAATTATGTACATTTGCTACACACTCGTGGCTCCTCCCTGAACCCTTGTTCTGCAATCCCGTATGGACAGATGCCAGTTATATTTACGAGGCTGCGTTGTGTGACGACATATATTGCTGCTGACTGCCACATGTTGGCCAGATTGGTAGTGACACAGTGTGGAGGAGGAGGAGGAGGAGGAGGAGGAGTGTGTATGCATACGTGTGTTTGTGTGTTCTTCGAGCTTATCTCTCGTCTCTCTGTTCAGTTTCCTCCTCCCATGTCGGTGAGTTCGCTTTGTGCCGATATCACCAGCAACGTTACTGTACCGCCCATGCTCATCCTGTGAGCTGTAACGCAAAAGGATTACAAAGGCCACAGGGGTTCTTTGTCAGGCCCGATAGGGTTGATATCTAATACTCAAATTGTTATAAAATGTGGTTCATTACATAAGCTTCATTACATGCATTACTTATACTTACATGGTAAAGTTCTATCGACTAAATGCAAAAAGCGGATACAATCTTAGAATTTCAGGTACCGTTAGTAACAATGTGTTGTGACATTTCTTACAGGGTTTGTTTACACCTATCCCTACAAAGCTATATTTTTTCACGTTGTAAGACGAAGTGTTCGAGTTTGTGTCCAAATCTCTGGCCACAAACTTCAAAATTCACATGATTAACATCTTCTGAGAGCGCAAAGCGCCAATAGTTCCAGTTCCTAAAGCCAAGCATTATAACAATTATATCTTGTAATCTACTGATATCATTACTTTCTCCATATATATGTTTTACTTCACATATCTTACTGTGATAGAAAACGTTTCTGCTTGTGCCTGTCTGTGTTCCTGTGTTTGCTTCAACGAGGTCTGTCTGTCCCGAAGACCGTCAACATGGATGGGCTGCTGTCTCAATGCCGTGAACGGGCGAGGCACATCCACCAATGTATTTCTACAGCTCTACTGCAACTACGGGTGCGCACACAAGGTGGCTCGTCTATCCCAACACTACCAGAGGGGTATGACATCGTCTGGGTGTGTGTGTGTGTGTGTGTGTGTGTGTGTGTGGGGGGGGGGGGGGGCGGCTCATGAAGCAGGGTCAGGATCAACACCGGACAGGTGAAGTCTTGGTGATGTTTGAGACTCTTCAGCGAGATGGGCAACCGTCAGCATGTCCTACCTCTGTTTCCTTAATGACCGCGTCAGCTACCTGAGATTATTCAACGTACCTGCAAAGAAAGAAAAGAGAGTTAATTATGCAACTTCGATTTTAATGATCTTTGAAGATTTCAACCTTTCCCCAGCTCCCCTCAGATTCCTGACATCAAACACCTCAGCAAACATGACCAGCAAGTGACCCTTCAGCAAACTACTGAAGTGTTTGTCTTAATTAAAGTCTATCAATATAAGTCAATTAAATATCCAATTACTGAAGCACCAGTATAAATTAATTTACACACACACTCAAAGAGTAGAGACATGGTAAATGTAAAACGTTAAGAGACGTGACTCAAGAGTAAAACTCTGTCCCCATACAGAAAAAATACGTAATTGCACACACGCATTTGTAACAAAGGAACCTAGGGGACTGAGTGAAGCTATAGATGAAATAATATGCACTCTTAGAGACAAAGCAATCAGGGAAATTTATGGTCCAGTAGAAGATATGTTTAGAAAAGTGCTAAGCATACAGGATCTCTGCTTGTTACCCAAATGGGAGATTACAGAGAGAGCCAGAAACACTGATGTTGAGGCAAAAAAAGTATTCGACCATCATAAAGGTGGGTGGCACCAAAGTTGGAGATTGATATTCCAGGAGGATGACAAAAGAAAATCTTTAACTGCGTTTTGACTGGATGGAAAACGTACACCAGATAAGTAGTAAAGGGAAAAGCGAAAAGCAAGAGGAGATGCTCATCCAGTTATGGAAAACTTTCTTTGGAGGCACCTACCCAGGAAGTACTTAGGCGGGCAAAGAAACCTTGAGCCAATGTAGAATTCAGTCGAGTATTTATCACTGACAGACCGAGGGAGGAGAGGGAGAAAACAAAGAATACAGTCAGATGGGAAAAAACGGTGAACGCCAAATGAGGCAAGAGGACGAGACACCACCATCAGTGCGAAAATTATATGTATAATCTCTGATGGATCAGAATTAAATGGTAAAGAACCGTATTAGGGAAAACGTATCGGATATTGTTAGTGCTGTGGAAACAAAGCTTACAAAACAGATAAGATCTTACTTGTTCCCTGCAAAGGGGGTAAATGACAGCAGGAAATTAAAGGGAAAGCAAAGGAGGGGAGATTTGGTCCTCTTAATGAAAGACTGCCAAATGTGGTGAAAGATGGCTCAATAACAATTTCGAAAATTAAGAACTATGATAATAATGAATGCTCAAGAAATGGGTACCCAAGAGTGTGGAAAAAAGAAACTCCCTCTCCCTCCAATACAAATGGATAATCACACACAGTAATACATTAATGTCTCGACAAAAGAACTGGCCTCGTCCATTCCTCTTTTATCTTCTCTCAGGTCATCAGTGCTTGACACTTTCCTCTCCCTAACTGCAGGAGTTTCCTCCTTACACTCGAGAGTGTCTCACTATAATGTTCTGGCCTTCCACGCAGCACGAGCAGCTGATGCTCCTGCAAGCAGCCAGTGTCCTCACACCGTTGGCATCTCCTAACTGACACTGAATATGCAGCAGCTAATTATCGTGGCAAAACCCCACCCAGGAAAACAAGGAAGACGGAGAGAGAAAACTGGTTTAAGGGCAACGTCTGTTGCCAAGTGTTGGTATGACTAGTCATGAGCTGCAGCCACCAACACACTGTCGTCAGCTTACATGATCCAACATACTGTCGCCAGCCACCTGCTCCAACATGAATGTCATGAACCATCTGTTTCAGCATGAGTGTCATGAACCATCTGCTCCAGCATGAATGTCATGAACCACCTGCTCCAGCATGAGTCTCGTGAACCTTTTGCTCCCGCATGATCGTCGTCAGCCACCAGCTCCGACAATGAGTCAACCCCGGGGTGCTGGGTATAGTGAAAATCAATACTGTTGAAGCATTCCCATTAATTATTGAGCCACGGTCCACCATGAGTGGAACTCCGCTGGTATAACTGAGACACCGGCCGTAATAAATTGTCTGGTAGGTTGGTCTACATAATATTAGGGACGTGGATACCAGAGGACGGTTTTGGCGGAGCAGGAACCTATGTGCCCGAAAGTAAGTCTGAATATCATACCCAAAGGTCGAAACCTCTACTCTACAGTACATCAACTCACGATAAAGACAACAGCAAGATTAAACTAGCGTACGTGGTTACGTACGTGAATACCACTAACTGTGGATTTAAGATAGTCTTGAGAGGCACATTCCTCGAACAGGAAAATGAAATGTGGATGTGAACTAATTACGTAACGTAACGAATTATATCATATTCCAAAATATTCCTATATTATGTACGTCATATGTAAAGTCTTCTGAGCATCTCTCTGTACAACCAGTCTACAACATGCCTACCGTACCGCACTACTGCTACAAAATGCTTTACAACCATGCAAACCATTGAGGGTCACATCTGTATACTTATACATAGACTCTGGCCTAAAGTCACAGAATTCTATATAAATACATTTAATGTACACTTGCTTTAATACGTCAATGATAAGATGTTCCTATATCTACGACTTCAGAAATATTTGAAAAGTTTTCTAATTTTACCCCGGGGTGAAAGTTTCCCAGTAGCGATTAATATATATATATATATATATATATATATATATATATATATATATATATATATATATATATATATCCCTGGGGATAGGGGAGAAAGAATACTTCCTACGTATTCCCTGCGTGTCGTAGAAGGCGACTAAAAGGGGGGGGGAGCGGGTGGCTGGAAATCCTCCCCTCTCGTTTTTTTTAATTTTTCCAAAAGAAGGAACAGAGAAGGGGGCCAGGTGAGGATATTCCCTCTAAGGCCCAGTCCTCTGTTCTTAATGCTACCTCGCTAATGCGGGAAATGGCGAATAGTATGAAAAAAAAAAAAAAAAAAAAAAAAAAAATATATATATATATATATATATATATATATATATATATATATATATATATATATGTGTGTGTGTGTGTGTGTGTGTGTGTGTGTGTGTGTGTGTGTATTACTGGAAAATATTCAGGTCTCCCTCGTCATTCATCACATCAGATCTACCTGATAAACATTCAATAACGTTCAGGAACGAGATTTACGACAGCTGCCGCAACTAAAATGGTAATCATGCTGGAATGGTATGAACCACTGTTTCATTTGCAATCCTGAAATAATTGCTTGAGAGGCATTCATATGCCGTGTTGCATCACGGCTTACTCTTCCTCCTCCTCTTCCTCACCGTCACATTAATCACTTCCAGCAATACCGCCACTGGACTGGACTGTGGAAGCCACGCAGCGGCTTCAGGAAGCCGGTGGTCTCCAGGAGTGGCCTGGCTGGGCAAGACGATGATCACATGGCGAGGAACACCTTATAATCTCAACACCCAAAGACAGACTATTTTTTCCCCCGCAAACACCAATACAGACAATCCAGGCTTTATTCACCACTCAGAGCTCGAGGGCACTTCATGCTCTGTACGAGCTTGTTACGGGCGGATTCCCGGACGTGGGGTGGTTAGTAAAGTGATGGCAAGGAGGTGAGGTGGGTGTTTGGAGAGTTCAGATGGTGGGGAGGGTGATAGCTTGCGAGTGCCCATGAAGTGAAACATATGTTGGAGAGAGTCCATGAGATGGGGTGAGTGCTGGAGAATGGTCAGGAGATGCGGCAGGTGTTGAAGATAAAAGGTCAGAAAATGAGGGTGATGATGGTGAAAGGCCAGAAAACAGGGCGGGGTTATGAGGAAAAAAAAAAAAAAATGGAGTGGTACTGGTGAGGCCAAAAGATGAAGTAGGTGCTGGAGAGATGCCAGAGGGTGAGGGTGATGATGCTGAGAGGCTAGAAGATAGGGTGACACTGAGAAAGGTACGGAGATGGGGTGGTGCTCAAGAGAGGCCAAAAGACCGGGTGGTGCTGGGGAAGGTCCGAACATGGTGTGGGGCTGGATAGAGGTCAAAAGATAGGGTGGTGCAGGAGACAGTCCAAAAAAATTGAGTGGTGCTGGAAAATGGCTGGGGAATGAGAATTTCGGACAAGCCCCCGGGAGGTGAGGTAGGTCCTGGAAGGGTTACGCTGAGGTGGGGTGGATGCTAGGGGTCTTAATGGATGGATACTGGGGTCTTCGTGGATAGATGCTGGGGTCTTCGTGGATAGATGCTGGGGTCTTCGTGTGGATGGTACTGGAAAAGGCTGGCCTAGGGATAGCTTACCCTGGAAACTAAAGAAGAAAGGGATGTTTCAGAGAGCCTGAAGAGTTGGGTGTTTTTTGAGAGCTGTCTGGGAGGTGAAGCCAATGCTGGAAAAGCGGGTAACACGATGCTGTGGGTGTCTGGAAGACCCTGAGAAGTGGGTTGAGTACCTGGTGGAGACATGGTGCTGCACTCTCCGGGGGCTCGGAGAGATGTTGCTGCTATTATGGAGACTCAAGATTTTGAGATGAGCGGTGGAAAGATGCCAGGAGGTAAGATGAGTGGTAAGATCAGGCTGAAAGACGAGGTGAGTTTTGGAGAGCAACTGGGAGAGTGCCAGCAGCAAGCACGTCCCGCTACACACACACACGTACCTCGCATTCACAAACCCTTTGATCTTACCTTCTGCTATGTTGATATACTGGCATTATTTTCCTCTAATGATAATAATAATAATAATAATAAAAATAATAATAATAATAATAATAATAACAATAATAACAATAATAATATTAATAATAATAATAATAATAATAATAATAATAATAATAATAATAATAATAATAATAATAATAATAATAATAATAATAATAATAATAATAATAATAATAATAATAATAATAATAATAATAATAATAATAATAATAATAATAATAATAATAATAATAATAATAATAATAATAATAATAATAATAATAATAATAATAATAATAATAATAATAATAATAATAATAATAATAATAATAATAATAATAATAATAATAATAATAATAATAATAATAATAATAATAATAATAATAATAATAATAATAATAATAATAATAATAATAATAATAATAATAATAATAATAATAATAATAATAATAATAATAATAATAATAATAATAATAATAATAATAATAATAATAATAATAATAATAATAATAATAATAATAATAATAATAATAATAATAATAATAATAATAATAATAATAATAATAATAATAATAATAATAATAATAATAATAATAATAATAATAATAATAATAATAATAATAATAATAATAATAATAATAATAATAATAATAATAATAATAATAATAATAATAATAATAATAATAATAATAATAATAATAATAATAATAATAATAATAATAATAATAATAATAATAATAATAATAATAATAATAATAATAATAATAATAATAATAATAATAATAATAATAATAATAATAATAATAATAATAATAATAATAATAATAATAATAATAATAATAATAATAATAATAATAATAATAATAATAATAATAATAATAATAATAATAATAATAATAATAATAATAATAATAATAATAATAATAATAATAATAATAATAATAATAATAATAATAATAATAATAATAATAATAATAATAATAATAATAATAATAATAATAATAATAATAATAATAATAATAATAATAATAATAATAATAATAATAATAATAATAATAATAATAATAATAATAATAATAATAATAATAATAATAATAATAATAATAATAATAATAATAATAATAATAATAATAATAATAATAATAATAATAATAATAATAATAATAATAATAATAATAATAATAATAATAATAATAATAATAATAATAATAATAATAATAATAATAATAATAATAATAATAATAATAATAATAATAATAATAATAATAATAATAATAATAATAATAATAATAATAATAATAATAATAATAATAATAATAATAATAATAATAATAATAATAATAATAATAATAATAATAATAATAATAATAATAATAATAATAATAATAATAATAATAATAATAATAATAATAATAATAATAATAATAATATAATAGGGTGGGGAGGGATGAGAAGGTAAGGGTTGGGGAAGGGGAGGTTGGGAAGGCATGAGAGAGGATCCTCTAAACTGTACTCAGTATACCGTATTATTATTCTGTTGTCTGGCGAATGAGAGTTTCATTAAGCTGTGGTCATGAGTCTAGTGGACTATGGCACGGCACACTGGATCGCGGTCACGGGTTTGGTCTCTCGAGGGTTTCACTAGGCCGTGATCATGGGTCTGGTGGACTCTTGTGGTCGCCCTACAGAACAATGGATGTTAGCCCGTTAAACCAGTGAGTCCGAGGGTTTATCTGGGTTTATCTGAATATGGATATGGGTTTACAGAAATACAGGTGTGTGGCAGCTGCAGCGATATGCTTTTGGCGAGACTAGCTAACAACGGCTTGGTCCACCAACGATTTAACCTAGCAGTCTGGGCCTAGCCCGGGCTGTGGGGGGGAAAGACCCCCTCCCCTCCAAGGAGATTACACTAGGCACACACCATGTAACAGACACAGACTGTTGAACGATTCTGGTGGACTGTGGTTCAGGGTTTGCTGGAATAGGTTTATAGATTTACTGGACTATAGTTCTGTGGGTTTGTTGGATTAACATTGCCGTTGGTGTTTTGTGGTTCTGGACTGCTGATGAACGAATGGTAATCTTTTGCTTTGGGATTGGTGAACAGAGGTTAAGGGATTAGTAAACATACGTTAAAGGACTGGTAGATAAGAGGTGTAGGGATTGGTGGACATACAACTTATGACTAATGAGATCTAACTCCCCTTACGATGGTTTCGGAAGTCTTCCATCCTCACAGATCATGCTACTGTGTTGTTCTTCTGTCTCAATCAGGATATTGGAGCCCCGCGGCCTGCAGCCTTCCGCAACTCACTCTGGTCTGCAGGTCTTGTTGTAACATGACTGTATACGTTGAAGGATGTGGCTCGAGGGTCGACAGATTGTTGTTGTGGTTCTTTCTGAACAGCGAATACGAGTCTCTCGTTTTCTTCTCTTTCACGTTTTCTTACTTGAGGTTCTTCCTTGTGTTAATGGTTTCTGTCTGCTTCTAAGAGTGGAGTTTAAGGCACGATGGACCATCGCTTCGTTGCAGTAGTGAGCTGAGGAGAGGGAGATCTGGATTTGCTGAAATGTGTTAGTGGGTTGAACTTGTGGGTTAGGTGGTGGGGAGCTATGGTTCTAGGTGAGGGCCACTATACTGTGGTACTTGTTGAACGAAAGTTAGGTGCTCACTGGACTGCAAAGTCTCGTGTTTTTTGATAGTTGTTGTTGTTTAGTTTGCGAGTAGTTAGCGGTCTGTTGGAATGCGGCTGCCGGCTGGGTAGGGTGCGGTTATTTCTGTCTGTCTGTCCAAATTTGCTGAAACTCACCTGCTTATCTGAGCGTGACTGCTGGATTGCAGCTGTTGGAGTGGTGGGCCATAAAGGTGGGCTGAACCAAGGAAAGTAAATAACCTACGTAACGTCATGACGTAAGAGCGAGCGAGTCTGTCCGTGTGTCAAGAGCCGGAGAGAGAGAGAGAGAGAGAGAGAGAGAGAGAGAGAGAGAGAGAGAGAGAGAGAGAGAGAGAGAGAGAGAGAGAGAACCTCACTTTAGGTCAGACTGGGTAAGGGTTACAACGAATGGAATCTCGCAGGGCTCAGTTCTAGGGCCACTGGTACTCATGGTCTATAAAGACGATTGATGATGCTGTGTCTGGCGATCATGACGCTGTGTCTGGGGAGTCTCGCGATCATGATGCTGTGTCTGGGGTGTCTGGCGATCATGATGCTGTGTCTGGGGTGTCTGGCGATCGTGATGTGTGTCTGGGGTGTCTGGCGATCATGACGCTGTGTCTGGGGAGTCTCGCGATCATGATGATGAGGTTACAGTGTCTGGCAAATATAGGGCAGCCTGAAACATGACGACAAGATACAGACGGAAGGTTTGTGGATCAATTATTCATACACATAAATAAATATTCAAATTAACGATCTCTCAAGTGCTTCGTTCTAAAGACGAAAATGAATATGCTTGTTTTCGCCGCATTTTCCTACAATGCTTTTTAAGACGAAGGCTTCAGCCTGAGATGAAGTGATCGTAATCGAGGCCAGGGTCTTACATGAAGCAAACATAAGGGGGCTAGAGACATTAAAGAAGTGCTTCTTCCAGTTCCTTTGCTGTGTGGCGCAGCTTTTACACTGCCGTGTACTTACCAACCTCAAACATTAACTGAGTCGACTGCGCTGAGTGGATCACCTATAACAATGCTTACAACCTTAACTGCGCCTCAATACAGCCGCTCCTTCTCCTTCGCTACTCACCGCTGAAGTCTTCCGTTGTGGAGAGGTGGACCCTAGACGTGTGACAGATTACATAACATAACAATGAAAACGATAAAAGTAAATACGTAAACATTACCCTTTAAAACTCTAGACCCACAGGCCCATGTTACTTCACTATGAGTTATGGAGGAGATCTCAGGCGGTCATACAAACTAAGCGTTGCTCCGGACGATCTCCTCCAGATCTGAACCACTTTATGCTTTCAGTGTTGTGTTGTCGCAGTCCAGTGGTCGGGAAAGCCGTCTGGCAACACGGTACAACCGAGGGTTCGAGGTGGAGCTGAACGTTCTAAAAAGGCTTACTTGTGACGAACGTGCGTTACAGTAACACACTGGCCGGCTGCCACGCCTCTCGGCGGCGTTACACTCGGCAGCCTGGCCTCTGCCCCGAGCTGCTGGGGACATAAGACCTCCAGAGACGTTGTAAGGGAAGGTACTCCTCTCCACCACGTCCGTGTGACCTCTGGCGACGAAGGCAAGAACCTTCCTAGGTATGACGGCGTGATCTATGACCTGATCCTCAAGCGTCTGGTCAGAGGTCACATCATAATACGCACGGGGACCGTGCCGTCGTACTCAAGGGTCCTACGGTCGTGATCAAGGGTCCTACCGTCACGCTATAGGGTTCTACAGTCGTGCTCAAGATTCGTACTGTCGTGCTCAAGGTGTTATCATCTAATAATGGTGGCTCTCGGCCAGCTCCCCACACACCACGCACACACACGTGTCACTGTTCTTGCTATCCTCCCTACACGTCCACACACACACACACACACACTCACACACACACACACGCACACACACACACATGTCACTGGTCCTGCTATCCTCCCACCACGGCTACACACACGTGTCACTGGTCCTGCTATCCTCCCTACACGTCCACGCACATACGTGTCACTGGTCATGCTATCCTCCCTACATGTCCACACACACACACACACACACACACACACACACACACACACACACACGCACACACACACACGTGTCACTGGTCCTGCTATCCTCCCACCACGGCTACACACACGTGTCACTGGTCCTGCTATCCTCCCTACACGTCCACGCACATACGTGTCACTGTTCTTGCTATCCTCCCTACACGTCCACACACACACACACACACACACACACACACACACACACACACACGCACACACACACACGTGTCACTGGTCCTGCTATCCTCCCACCACGGCTACACACACGTGTCACTGGTCCTGCTATCCTCCCTACACGTCCACGCACATACGTGTCACTGGTCATGCTATCCTCCCTACATGTCCACACACACACACACACACACACACACACACACACACACACACACACACACACACGCACACACACACACGTGTCACTGGTCCTGCTATCCTCCCTACATGTCCACACACACACGTGTCACAGCTGCAAGCAGAGTTAATCATGCTCGCCTGAGAATCCGCGCCTCGTTTACTATCAAAGAAAACGGAGCCTTAATGGCCAACTATTAAACTTATCTGGCCCGATGATTCCATTTAAAACCCCAGATCAAACCCAAAAGTTCGCTCGAGTCTCGTATAACAGGCAGACGCAAACGAGTGATTACTCTAACTACCAATCCAATTATCGTAAAACTGCGCTCCAGAACTGAAATATATTCAACGGAGAGGGAATCTGGGGTTACATAATTCACCATTTGAAAGTTCGTTTAGTGTTTGCCCAAGCAAATGTAACTAGTTAATATATAACTTTATTCTATGAATGATAATTCTATTATGCTCATTCCTCCGGCTGCAAGATAATAGAAGCTTCAAAGATGAAATCAATCAGGCCCACGAGACGCTCCGACCAACCTGGAAAGGACGCTTTCGCTCCCAGGACCACAGTGACTCCGGTGCGTGGCGGGGCCTCTCCTGCGGCGCCTGGGAACTCCTTATCTGCACACCTGTACCCTGTGGCCTCCTTCCACGCCACCACTGCACGGCTAACCGACCCCCACCCACGGAAAATCCTCCTCCTCCTCCTCCACTCCACTCCATCTTAACACTCCACCTACAAGATATATTCGAGAATAAATCAGAGGTCGAGGGAGTCTTTTAGAAAGTCGTTATATGAAATATTAGGGAAGGTGAAGACATGAGAGGTACCGAGTTACATAAGCCGGCCAGGAGTTACGTACTTGGCAGGAGGCAACGACAGACACCGCCACACTGTGGGGTAACTCACCCTTACGCCACCATCTGTTCACCCAGCCGCACACAACAGTGGGGTAACTCGCGCCTACACTACCCCCCTGCTCAGCCAGCCACACACCCTGGAGCAGCAACACGTCCCAGCACTAACTCCTGTTCACCCCGTCACAACACAACAGTGGGGCAGGCAACTCACCCCTGCACTAACTCCTGCTCAGCCAGCCAGACACAAGAAGGGAAACTCACCCCAACACTCCCACTGCTCACTCCACCACACACAAGAGTTAAACGTCAAGTACAAAATATGCTTTGCCTTCGCAGATATACCAGAAGTACCACCTGACGAGCTACGCTGCACTATGAACAGAAATTAAGACATGCTAAACTAGAAACGAAATTAAGGACAAGGCAAACAAAACGAGACACTATTAACTAGACACTTGTTAAGAGGTGGGGGTAAATTAGAAGTAAAGATGGCAAGCTAGAAGGATAAGTAAAGCCCAGGTAAACTTACAGTAAAAGAAAAAACAAGGCTAGTACAGATGGCAAGCTAGAAGGATAAGTAAAGCCCAGGTAAACTTAAAGTAAAAGAAAAAACAAGGCTAGTACAGATGGCTAGCTAGAAGGATAAGTAAAGCCCAAGTAAACTAAAAGGATAAAGAATGAAGAAAACTAGTAAAGATGGCAAGCTAGAAGGATAAATAAAGCCTAAGTAAACTAAAAGGAGAAGAAAGAAGACTAGAAGAATCAAAGCCGTGGTAAACTGGAAGCATAAGACAGGGTAAAATAGAATCAAAGACAGGGTAAACTAGGAGAAGTAAAGACAGGGTATAGCAGGAGAAGCAGACAGGGTAAACTAAAATAATTAAAGAGAGGGTACAGTAAAAGAAGTAAGGACAGAGTAAACTAGAAGACAAGATAAACTTGCAAGAGAACTAAAGAGAGAGTAAACTAAAAAAGTAAAGTAAAGAGAGGGTAAACTACACTAAGACAGGATAAATTTGGAGAATAAAAAGGCAGGGTTAACTAAGAGTGCTGGTAAGGGCAGAGTAAAGTAGAAAGAGAAGTAAAGACAGGATAAACAAAAAAAAATAATAAAGGTAGTGTAAACTAAAAAAAAAAGGCAATGTAAACTAACAGAAGCAAAGGCAGGGTAAACTACAAACAGCAGTAAAGGCGGAGTAAACTACAAGGAGGAGTAAAGACAGTGTACAAGAAAAGAGAAGTTGAACTACAAGTGTCACGGGGATAAACATAACAAGCATTCCTGAAGACAGGCGGGAGGGTCGGCCTTATAGTGTTACGTACAGTGACGTCCACGTCAGACCAGACTGGCAGAGGCAGGTGTCCGCCTCAGCCTCCACCATCCACCAGCTGAGGAAGGTTGGAGTGACAAGTGGTTGTCTCAGTCACGCCTGCACCATCCACCAGCTGAGGAAGGTTGGAGTGGCAGGTGGATGTCTCAGTCACGCCTCCATCATCCACCAGCTGAGGAAGGTTGGAGTGACAGGTGGTTGTCTCAGTCACGCCTCCACCATCCACCAGCTGAGGAAGGTTGGAGTGGCAGGTGGATGTCTCAGTCACGCCTGCACCATCCATCAGCTGGGGAAGGTTGGAGGGGCGGGTGGATGTCTCAGTCACGCCTCCACCATCCAACAGCTGAGGAAGGTTGGAGTGGCAGGTGGATGTCTCAGTCACGCCTCCACCATCCACCAGCTGAGGAAGGCTGGAGTGGCAGGTGGATGTCTCAGTCACGCCTCCACCATCCACCAGCTGAGGAGGGTGGAGTGACAAGTGGTTGTCTCAGTCACGCCTCCACCATCCAACAGCTGAGGAAGGTTGGAGTGACAAGTGGTTGTCTCAGTCACGCCTCTACCATCCATCAGCTGAGGAGGGTGGAGTGGCAAGTGGTTATCACAGTCACGCACGCCAACGCCCACCTCGACTAACAGTCTCCCTGTCATAACTTAAACTCCCGAACAGCAAAGATATTACTTAAGTGTTTCTCACAACAATATTCTCTCTCTCTCTCTCTCTCTCTCTCTCTCTCTCTCTCTATATATATATATATATATATATATATATATATATATATATATATATATATATTTTTTTTTTTTTTTCGTACTATTCGCCATTTCCCGCATTAGCGAGGTAGCGTCAAGAACAGAGGACTGGGCCTTTGAGGGAATATCCTCACCTGGCCCCCTTCTCTGTTCCTTCTTTTGGAAAATTGAAAAAAAAGAGAGAGGAGGATTTCCAGCCACCCGCTCCCTCCCCTTTTAGTCGCCTTCTACGACACGCAGGGAATACGTGGGAAATATTCTTTCTCCCCTATCCCCAGGGATAATATATATATATATATATATATATATATATATATATATATATATATATATATATATATATATATATATATATATATATATATATATATTTATTCATTTATATCTTTTTGTTTAGTCGCTGTCTCCCGCGTTAGCGAGGTAGCGCAAGGAAACAGACGAAAGAATGGCCCAACCCACCCACATACACATGTGTATACATACACGTCCACATACGCAAATATACATACCTATACATCTCAACGTATACATATATATACACACACAGACATATACATATATACACATGTGCATAATTCATACTGTCTGCCTTTATTCATTCCCATCGCCACCCCGCCACAAATGAAATAAAAAAAACCCTCCCCCTCATGTGTGCGAGGTAGCGCTAGGAAAAGACAACAAAGGCCACATATATATATATATATATATATATATATATATATATATATATATATATATATATATATATATATATATATATACACACACTGCGTGAGTAAAGTGTCACGTCTAGCGATGCTGTATCATCCGTAATAAAGTCTCGTCTAAGAACTTCTTACTCAAAGTGAGTTCCATCATTTCCCTGCTACTGTACGTAGTGCATCCTTGGAACTGCAGGAAAAGGGGTTCCGGGTAAACCATAGCAAGACAAATACACAATGACCTTCTAACGTTACCGGACACCGCTTGGATATGGACGCAAGGTCACCTTTGGCCATGTTGTATCGTCGTCAATGGACGATGAGTACGTCTCACTACGTCTCACGACGCAGGCGTCCGTCACACCCCTACTCCTGTGGGAGGACGGCTCTGAAGCCCCAGGAGTCTCTCGTTCAAGGGGTCCTCAGAATGTCTCCTACGAATCAATAATGACTCAACAGAGCGAGAGGAAATCCTTTAGCATAATGGAGGCAAAATCAAAGGGTTTCCTATGTTGTATTGCACAACGGTTCCCTAGGTTGTGTTGTACATGGGTTTCCTATGTTATATTGTACATGGTTGTCATATGTTGTACAGTACATGGGTTTCCTATGTTATACTGTACACGAGTGTCCTATGTTGTACTGTACACAGTTTCCTACGTCCACGGCACACTGCGTCCTATGTACTATACACGGGTTTCTTATGTTGTACTGTATATGGGGTTCCTTTGTTGCACAGTCCACGGGTTTTCTATGGCCGACATGCTACCGAACCAGTACCATACCACCGGCCACTCACACCCCACAACGTCTCAAGCCTCATGAGGCAGACAGAGGCACGCGTCAACCAACACAATAAACATGTGCAGATCATGAGATTGAGAAGGAGGGTGGCAACCGGGTGTGGCAGCCGAGCCCCCGGCCTCCTTTACTCCACCACCACACACCCAAGACGTGACGCGTCGCACACCGTCACCCTCACACCGCCACAACAGAACGCAAGCCCACACGAGAGAGAGAGAGAGAGAGAGAGAGAGAGAGAGAGAGAGAGAGAGAGAGAGAGAGAGAGAGAGAGAGAGAGAGAGAGGTATTCACGACTAGATTCTGCCTAGGGCAGGTAATAACCCATTGCGGGCATCTTGTACATACGTACCCCCTGGCTTACTTGATGCTATTACCCAGGGCCGTCAGGCTCTAACAGGAACCGTCAATCTCTAGTTAATCCGGTACTTTTCTACACCCATCCATCAAGGTTTCTTTTATAAAAGTTTCCACTGGTCGTTCCGGTTACTGTTTCTCATCTCACCGGATGAAAAACACAGAACAGCTCCTCCATATATATAAGATGTTTTTGCTCGGTGTCTTCACAACCTATTGCCAGGTATAGTTTTGTACCTACATCCTCTGCTTCCTCCCGTATGTGAGGCTTTCTATGTGTTAAACATTCGTTCTCTGAGCTCTGTGCTGACACGCATATGTTATCACATACCTGTCTCTCCGCTCAAGTGTGTGTACATTGTTACAGTGCTTTGTACTCAACATCATAACCTCGTCTTCACTGTTGCTGACGATACTTTCTTCCAGTTCACTGCGTGTATATGACACTGAGCGTATCGAGCACTGAGAGGGTCTGATCCTCTATCAAAGGCGGTTTTACCGTGATAACTCCATTAGAGCAGAAATCATAGCGTCCCAACGCTTTATAAGGAGACTCCTAATCGCTTCATAAGGAGAGTCCTAATCTCATCTGCATATTCAAGCGTCAAAGCCGGACGTATACGATAACCATAACAATATAAAAAAAGATATGAGAATTTAATCACTGCACAGCTTACTTCTAGAGCATCTGCTGAGGTTAAGGATATGCTCTTGAGGAAAAAAATGGATGAGTGGCAATCACTCTTTCAGGGATGGTAGAACCTTTGGTGAAAATACACTACCAGGCCAGTTTTGGTCCTATTTGCCCACCATCCTGGAACCTCTAGCCACAACAACAAGCATTCATCCCACTGCTAGCCTCTATCCATCTCTAAGTGGCCATCATACTGCTATCCTCTATCCGTCCCTATGTGGCCATCACACTTCTATCCTCTATCCATCGCTGTGTGACCATCCCACTGCTATCGTCTATCTATCCCTATGTGGCCATCACACTGCTATCCTCTATCTATCCCTGTGGCGACATCACACTGCTATCCTCTATCTATCCCTATGTGGCCATCACACTGCTATCCTCTATCTATCCCTGTGGCGCCGTCACACTGCTATCCTATATCCATCCTTGTGTGGGCACTAATGATGCATCAACCAGCTCCCTGAAACATACACTGTATAAAACTGAAATGAGTTTAAACTTTGTTTGCGATCGTGAGAGTTTGTACTGGTGGGAGTTCTTGTGGTGAATGGAACCCTGTCTTCTGGCCTCCTGCACCTCCACTCATAGCTTCTAACCAGAAACCAAGGAAGGCCATGGGACTCACAGCCACACATTCAGCACACTAACATATACTTGTGTGGAACGACTGACGGAAGAACCTAATCACAAAAGAAAGTACCCAAAAACCTATAATTCACTGGAAACCTAAAGCACTTTCTCAAAATTTCGTCTACCATAAGACACAAGAATACTGAAAAAAGAAAACGTCTTATATATACAAAACTTCATGAGGAATAAACCTCTACACCTGACCCATCACCACTCGAAGAGCAAACTTCTACCCCTGACCCACCACGATCCGGGGTACAAGCCTCTACACCTAACCTACCACTACCTGGGGAACAAGGCTCTACACCTGACCCACCACCCGAGGAGCAAGCCTCTACACCTGACCCACCAATACATGGGGAACAAGGCTCTACACCTGACCCACCAATACTTGGAGAACAAGGCTCTACACCTGACCCACCACCCGAGGAACAAGCCTCTACACCTGATCCACCAATACATGGGGAACAAGGCTCTACAACTGACCCACCAATACTTGGGAACAAGGCTCTACACCTGACCCACCACCCGAGGAGCAAGCCTCTACATCTGACCCACCACTATTTAGGTGAACAAGGCTCTACACCTGACCCACCACCCGAGGAACAAGCCTCTACACCTGACCCACCACTACTTAGGTGAACAAGGCTCTACATCTACATTACCAGAAGAGCTCAGACCTGACCTTACATGAATTCAGGTGGGATTAAGGCCCGAGATCATAGTGACAGCACAAGGTCTTCCCTTCATCTTAACAGCACAGTTTTCTCTGGGTTCGTAAGAAACCATTACCCACACCCATGATTTTCTTTACTTGTCCCTGCTGAGGAATTTATAAACTTAATCAACTTATCATCACTTTCAGAACCTGTAAGCCTTGAATGTTATCACAAACTTCACAGACTTTTAGTCAAGATGTTCCACATTTTTCACGCGAACTCAAGACCAACTCAAATAAAAAAAAAACATATATTTCCACCAACTTTGAACGCCAAGGGAAATGTAAAGATTCCATTCCCTTTTCCAGCTTCAGGATATGATAACTCTTCCGGACCCGATCCTGTCTGTGCCCGATGACAGACTCAGGAGGCAGAACACACACACACACACACACACACACACACACACACACACACACACACACACACACAACACAAACACTAGACGAGGGTGGATCGAGGGCCCCACATCAACACCCACGACCTCCAGCCCCATACAACCAATTAAGGGCCATTTTTCCCCTCTTCGTGCAGGACAGTGTACACGCCAGACCCCATCTCCCGGGCCTTCCGGGTGTCACAACCATCTGGCTCAAACAAGGTCAACCGAGGGCGAGGGCACAGGAAGGGCCGAGAGGGAGGCAGAGACGAATGATGACGGGCACATGACTCACTCCCGTGTCTGAACCTCACTCTAAAATCTTCTCAGCGAACGGCTCTCACATATCTAAGCAGACCTTATTCCATTTCCTCATTACTCACATATATAAGCAGACCTTATGCCATTTCCTCATTACTCCTCCTCCTTATACAAGCATATCTCTTAAAAGAGTAAGGCTATTCTTATCTAAGTGGAGAACAGTCATGGCTACCTATGTACAGAATACAGCCAATTCTTACCTAACTAGACAATAAGGCCATGACTACCTAAATAATATAGCCATTGCTACCTACCTCCGTAAAAAAAAAATCCCTCCGATAACTCCTGTTCATAATCATGGTCACCTCACGTGTACCGAGCAGCATGACAAACTAAGCCAAGCCTAAGGCTGATCAAGCAATCGGTCGGGCGAGAAATGTTCTCAGGTTCCCCGAACGCAAGGTTGACATGAAGCCTCCTAACCTGCTTGAGCCACGACCGACGTGGTGACTAGCCCGCCAGAAAACCCATTTTCTGCGCCAATAGTCGTCAAATACCACGACGCCAGGCAGCACGCACGACTTAAAAGAATCGGCGAATCAATACCATGCAAGAAGAACGAAGTCTGGGATACACACGATGGTGTGTAGAAGCGTCTCGCAGCACCTCTGAATTACTCAGCAATCAGCAGTAATTGCAACTCCTACACACACACACACACACACACACACACACACACACACACACACACACACACACGCACGCTAGTGTATGCTTAAAGTAAACAGAATACTGAAGGTACAATAAGTCAAGCTGGCGCCAGACACAATGAGGCAGCCGACACAACATATAACCTTAGAGACGGCGCCAGACACGCCCTCGCAGACGCCACCAGGTAAGCCCAAGCAGAGGGAGGCAGGTAGAGCCCAGCGGAAGGCGCCAGACACACCC
This sequence comes from Panulirus ornatus, assembly GCF_036320965.1. NCBI lineage: Eukaryota > Metazoa > Arthropoda > Malacostraca > Decapoda > Palinuridae > Panulirus > Panulirus ornatus. Next base: position 11,596,878 of record NC_092260.1, on the reverse strand, counting down.
CTGGAAAGGACCCAGACACTCGTGAAGATGGTGCCAGACTCACCCATTGGAGAGGGCGCAAGTACATCCAACCAGACGACGGGGTGTACTTCCCAGCAGGAGGAGCTAGACACGTCCCAGTAGAAAACACCTGGCACGCCCTAACAGAAGGCGCCAGGCACACCTCAACGGAAGGCGCCAGGCACACCGTAGCCGTCCAGTCGGCTGCACGCACCAAACTCATCATCACGCTACTTTACAATAAAATACCTCGCTTGATATCACTCCTGCCGATCAATCCATGCTTGTGCACCTCCCACTCCTGACAAGGTTACACTTGACATACCTCGTCCGCTGACGCAATCGTACCGGAGTCGACATTTCAGCCAGCCTACACTTCCACCACAACACCGAAACAGAGAAAGATATATTCTCTACAGGAACCAAACTGATGGGAATACCCAACAACATTCAAGTGCTCGTCCACACGTCATTTGAAAGCTACCTGAGGACTGGGACAAAAGGTTAAGGTCTGTGTCCGGTACGGGGCGAAGACCCTCTGAGATCATGCTGTTTTAGGTCTTCGTGGCTATGTTCTTTGAGCGGTCAAACACCAGCTGAGATGATGGCTATCAGGGTCTTCGTGTGGTACAGGACGAAGACCTACACGAGAGCCGTTGCTGAAGTCTTCGTGTATTGAATAATAATAATAATAATAATAATAATAATAATAATAATAATAATAATAAGAATACTTAAGAATACTTCCCACGTATTCCCTGCATGTCGCAGAAGGCGACTAAAAGGGGAGGGGGCGGGGGGCTGGAAATCCTCCCCTCTCGTCTTTTTTTTTTTTTTTCTAATTTTCCAAAAGAAGGAACAGAGGGGGCCAGGTGAGGATATTCCAAAAAAGGCCCAGTCCTCTGTTCTTAACGCTACCTCGCTAACGCGGGAAATGGCGAATAGTTTAGAAGAAGAATAATAACAATAATAATAATAATAATAATAATAATAATAATAATAATAATAATAAGGATGTGTGGTCAGGTGTTTGCTCTGAAGAATGTATGTGAGAAATACTTAGAAAAGCAAATGGATTTGTGTATATGGGTGGGTTAGGCCATTCTTTCGTCTGTTTCCTTGCGCTACCTAGCTAACGCGGGAGACAGTGACTAAGCATAATCAATATATATATATATATATATATATATATATATATATATATATATATATATATATATATATATATATATATATATATATATATATTTATTCCTTATACTCCACGGAAAAATGAAACACGGTAAGTTCCCAAGTGCTCTTTCGTGTAATGATCACATCATCAGAGGAGATACAAAAAAGAAATATAACAGATCTCCCCTGATGATATGATCACTGGGCGAAAGTGCACTTAGGAACTTACCGTGTTTCATTTCCGCGTGGATTAGAAGGAATTTACTTGATCACGCGCTCTACTGTGATCTTTTCCAATATATAAGGAAAATTGAGGTGAAACGGAACATTCATCTCGTTCCCTCAGGTTTTTCCTAGTAACCAAAACTTGCATTAGGTCAGCCCTGATACCTTGGACTTAAAGCATCTCTTTTACATTTTTCGTAATAACTTCGACGTACATTTGGTAAGTCGTTCCATACCGTTTTTATCCTGCTGAAGAAAAGAGAACTTCGCCTCATTCGAGATAAAACGTTTGACCTCGAGTTTACATCTGCTATTACGAGTGAAATCATTCTTGTTCGATCATTATCGAAGCCTTTGAATACCAGTATTAGATCACTTCTTAACCTCTTCTTCTTTTTTTTTTTTTAAACAAATTGTGTTTTAAGTCGTTTAAAAGTTGCCTCTCATACGATCTGTTTCTTAGTCCAGGAATCATCTCGGCAGCTCTCCTCTGTACTCTCTCCACTGCCTTTATTCTATTCCTAAAGTAGCGATGCTATTTTCATGCGCATTGGAATCTCATGTACCACCACGTCCATTTTTCTTTCCCAAAAAAAATACCGAATGCAGACCCTCACCAACCATCAAAAAAGAATAAATGGCTGAAAAATGAGGTAGAAAAATACTCTCGCTTGCCATTACATGAGAATTCAATTATCTCATACATTTGCTCGCTTTTAGGTACAAGCGTTGTAATATATTGATAGTAATTATTCAAGTGCATTTCCCATTACGCAAATATATGCTTATCAAACACAACACAAGGCGAATATGACAGCGGCAACAGCAACACAAGACGAATATGAAAGCACCAACGGCAACACATGAATAGGAAACCAGCAACAGCAACACAAGACGAATTGAAGAGCAGCAACACAGGACGAATATGAAAGCCTATACAAGGACGGGGCTCCTGCAACAGCAGCAGGGTCTTGCAGCCCTCATTATACTTCCTGTACATTTCCAGACCTTATCACTTTAGCATATACATTACACACGGGCCTCCACTTCCTAGCAGACGTCCCCAGCCCTCTACAATCTGAATTCCCAAGCCACGAGGGTGTAACTAAGTCAACCATGTGACGGGGTAGGTATGGCGTGAGTCAGCCAGGTGACGGGGTAGGTTAGGCGTGAGTCAGCCAGTTGACGGGGTAGGTAGGGCGTGAGTCAGCCAGGTGACGGGGTAGGTAAGGCGTGAGTCAGCCAGGTGACGGGGTAGGTATGGCGTGAGTCAGCCAGTTGACGGGGTAGGTAGGGCGTGAGTCACCCAGGTGATGGGGTAGGTATGGCGTGAGTCAGCCAAGTGACGGGGTAGGTAAGGCGTGAGTCAGCCAGGAGACGGGGTAGGTATGGCGTGAGTCAGCCAGGTGACGGGGTAGGCAGCGTATGAGTCAGCCAGGTGATGGGACAGGAAACGTGTGGGCCAATAAGGTGACGAGGTAGGTAGGACGTGGGGCATCCAGGTGGCTGAGTAGGGAGGGCATGGGCCAGCCAGGTGACGGAGTAGGGAGCGTGTGGGCCAATCATGTGACTGGCCAGGGAGGACATGGGCCAGCCAGCCAGGTGACCGTAGGGGGGCGGTGGTCCTGGTACCTGGAGCCAGCACCAGGTTCTCCCCGACAGCAACAGCGTTCGTCTCCCCCAGGTCGATACAGGTGGCGCCAGGCACCCCAGCTCACCACCCCATGACCACATCCACACGGCTGGACCGGCGTCGCCACACCCCCTGACACAGTTTACGGGGTTCCAGGGGTCAGGAAAGCTGACGCGGTTATGAAGCTCTGGTGACGACGGCTGGGACCTGACGTGGCTATGATATGGTGCAAGACCCATGGGGCTACAGCAAGACGGCACGACGGTACGACCACTCAACACGACAGTACGACTCTTGGGCATGGTAACCTACCCTTTAACCTGAGCTTTGAAGGGTCGAATGTCAGGCCGTCATTCCCAAGGGCGCCACCGTACTATCCAAAGGCTTAAGTGACGGCGTCCCGTGGACATACCTTTCACATCTGTCACTGAGAGAGAGAGAGAGAGAGAGAGAGAGAGAGAGAGAGAGAGAGAGAGAGAGAGAGAGAGAGAGAGAGAGAGAGAGAGAGAGAGAGAGAGAGAGAGAGTCACTCTTACTAAAAATTGGAAAAAAAGGGAAGTTACAGCGATGGAAATAGACGTAAAGCCAATACTAACTGGATATCTGTCACAGAGAAACGGTTCTGGATTTTAGCTTTACCAATATACGAGGTTGGCAAATGAGGGCTTCATCAACAGGAAAGATTAGAACATGTGGCTATTCTGGTGGGGGAAGCGGGGAGGGGGTGGATGATAACATGCCTCCAAACTGCATCTCACTCACTCTCCACCGATGGGTTCGCCAAGATAAGGGCTCTTTGCTCTACCTCTGTTCAGCGTGTGATACGCCGTGTGCCTTAACCCCAGCCGGGGTCTCACACACCACCGCAATAATATATCGTCGACACACCACACAGTATCCATTACCGTGTGACAGACTATGATCATACCATGGTCTACCCGTCATAAGCAGAAGGGTAGGGTCTGTGCGCACAACACATGGGCAGCCAGCCAGGAGAAGGGTTTATAAGGGTCAGGCACGAGGGCATACAGGTGTAAATTACCGCCATAAATCAGAGCCTCGGGTTCGACGTCAGCAATAGTTTAATACTACGGAAGCCTCCCATCACCGTCTGATTAGCCCCGACACAGGTCATGGAGCAGCATCCGATCCGATGGCGTCAGCCGGCCAGAGAGAGAGAGAGAGAGAGAGAGAGAGAGAGAGAGAGAGAGAGAGAGAGAGAGAGAGAGAGAGAGAGAGAGAGAGAGACGAGCCCAGCAGGAGAGGGTGTCGTCCGGGGCAGCGCTTGCAACACAGGTGACATCCAGTCCCGGATTCCTTACAAGCTGGACTAACTGGAATGACTGATGGGCGTCAGCGCCACAATAAAGGCCTCAGTTCACTAAGATCTGGAACCTTAGTCTTAGATGGGAACATAATTACGTCGCGGCCTCTGAGATAAATTACAAACAAAATTAAACATATCCGTCAGTTTCTTTATCGGTCCTGATAGTTTTGAAAAAATAATAAATTGAGGTGATAACGATTTCGTCTCCAAAGAAAACTATATGTTCGCTACAGGTGAAAATTTTAAAGCAACCTTGCACAATTTTGAGAATATCTTTCCTTTTCTTTCAAACTATTCGCCATTTCCCGCGTTAGCGAGGTAGCGTTAAGAACAGAGGACTGGGCCTTTGAGGGGATATCCTCACCTGGCCCCCTTCTCTGTCCCTTCTTTTGGAAAATAAAAAAAAAAAAAAAACGAGAGGGGAGGATTTCCAGACCCCGCTCCCTCCCCTTTCAGTCGCCTTCTACGACACGCAGGGAATACGTGGGAAGTATTCTTTCTCCCCTATCCCCAGGGATAAATTTAGGAAATATATATATATATATATATATATATATATATATATATATATATATATATATATATATATATATATATATATATACCTCTTCATGACAGTGCTGAGAAGATGTATAAAGTTAAATGTACGACCATCAGCCACCAGTCTTTGTTTAAGAACACTAGCCTCACGAGGGCCCAATGTAATATATTTGGCTATCCTCGCTCACACCTTCCAGGGTAAGGTACAATTTCATTAAGATTCAGAGTAAGTTTAGCAAGACAAGCAGAGGCGAGCTTGGGCACCAGGGTGGCCGAGGACCTTCTTTGAGACGAAGAGACGCGTCTTTCCGACCTCTGTACAACATGAGCAGGTGTTACAGATGAGCATACGAGATCCCATCCCAGTGTCACCCACACCACACCAGACTAAGTTATAATACGAACAGGAGAAGATTATACTCAACTCAACATTACTTTCACCGGTCACTGGTCTGCAGGAGTAATACACACACTATGATAATTAATGCTGGTGATAGTGTTGTGTCTTAATGCCTGACTACCTGGAAACACATAAAGGCAGGGTAAAGCATCAGGGAGCAGTTGTATACAAGACCGCGTAATGAGACGGTATAATATGACACTGTGGCTGATGCTTGACCTACAGGCGTGGACAAGAAGCTTCCCCAGTGTGGCTGTTTGGAGGCTTCTGAGAGGCACCCTAATCTGCGACCTGCAGTATCCCGACGACGCGGGAGCATGACGAGATCCCAGATAATCCCCACCACAACCAAGCTGTTACAAAAGTACTATCTGTCCGGTCTGATGAACACACTATGATGAACCTACCTGAACTGATCATTACGACCCACCCAGGTCTAAACTCAGGCTTGAAAGTGGGGCAGTAACTGTGAACACTATGTTAACTGCTAGTTGCATACAACTGCCACAACAGAGCCGCAAACATTGCTACCTTACCTCAGGCTTACTGTACATCTCGGGGACTCCATTTTGTGCTCATGTCGAGCCGTGATATTGATTGCGAAAGCAAGAACGTGGCAACTTCCTGCCAAGCCTCACAGGTACAGACACAAGCACAATGATTATCACCGAACGCTATTAACAAACACGACTGAAGTCGTGAACAGACCATGTTACGAGGATAATGACTGGACCAGTGAACAGATTTAACACAGAGGAGTTCTGAACGAGAAATGTTGCCGACATTACCGAGCACAACCCTGGTGGCCACACAACAATGCCGCCCTCAATCTTTGCCAAATCCCGTGAACCTGGGCTGGAGACGGGAGGAATATATTTACGACTCTTAAAAGACATTTCAAATGTCGCCTGGTATATCGCCTTGTGTTGGGAAATGTAAAGACTATCAATCTAGGTTTTTTTCTGTAACCACTTGTGTGGCTGAAACTGGATATCAGGTCTGGGATTAGTGGTTGAGTACACAGAGTGTAATTCACAAGCGAACCTCAGTAAACCGCACAAGATGAATGTAAAGTCTGGTGGAGTGATAATATCACATGTTTAAAGCACAGAGAGCAGTGCAAAAGGCATATACTGTGCCTCCTTTGTAAAGGAAACTGAGAGGATGGGTTTAGCGAACTATCAAAACGAGATCGGCATAAAATCTAAATCATACAACTAAAAGAAATAATTTCTCTCTCTCTCTCTCTCTCTCTCTCTCTCTCTCTCTCTCTCTCTCTCTCTCTCTCTCTCTCTCTCTCTCTCTCGTGTGTCATATCATTTTCTGAGGTGAGCGAAAGCACATAGTTCAATAATGTGAAGAAAAAAAAAAACTCAAACATCCCTCAGTGATTCGTTCACTAATCCTAATCACTAAGGGTATTCACATGACTCCCAGGTATGTGAGACATATCGTAATAAACATAGACACATCCGACAATCCTGCACCCTCTCGCCACCGTTCCCTCCAGCCACCTTTAGATCCCTCGTCCCCGAGTTACATTTTGACACCACAACGCATCGACCCAATCAGAGCTCGTCCCAACCCCTAAGAACACCATTAATCTCCATCATAGCATATGTTTAAAGACTGTCTGCTTACCCCCAACCTCTATCTTCTATTGCCCTAGTGTTAGTTGAATGGATTTTCTCTTTATGTTCAGTGTGTGACCAAAGTTCATTCAATAATCCTTTTTTATTATCGTTATTAGTATTTTTACAGTTAATCATAATGTAATTATTATTATTATCATTTTCTTTTATAAATGTTCTGATACGTGTTACTATACATAGGACACACGGGAAAGACTCAGTTTCTAGTCTAAACTGAAATATAATCCCCTGCTGGAGTAACGAAAACGGAGGACTCCAAAATAACATCTCTGAAAAGAAAGATAAAAGACATATTCCATTACGCGGCGTCGTGGCTGTCCAATTAATTATGAGCAAAGATCAGGATTATTATGGATCGGCCTCTGGGGGGATGAAAAAAAAAAAACCTCAGAATGTCCCAAAATAGTTGTCATTAAAGTGTGCTTGATCAGCCAAGCTTCGCAGGCTGCAGCCACAAACAGCCTTACTGATCAGAGGAGAAGCCACAGCTTAAACCCCCAGACCGAACTCTGGGGTTAGAATCAAGCCCCTAAAACCCGCCACGGGCAGCCTGTCACACTGCTTACAAACTGATGTATTAAGTAAATCATAACTACGTCAATATCTTTCAACATGCCTACTTTACGTAGTGCATTGTGGATGAACTGTAACTCTTTGCTCTCTGAACACTGCGTAAGTGCAGCATATGTTTCTGATATTCTTTCGTTGTTTAGTCGAAAAATGGCGGGTTGTCAATAACAAATAATAACCAGATGTCACATCGCACCTGCCAAACACCTGCACACACACATGCTGCTCACACCACACCACCCAAACACCTGCACACACACATGCTTCTCACACCATACCACCCTAAACAGCTGCATACACACAGCTCACACCACACCAAACACGCAGCTATGCACACACACTACCCACACTTCACTACGTAAACAGATGCACACATATTGTTCATATCATACCACCTAAGCAGCTGCACACATACTACTCACACTTGACGACCTAAACAGCTGCACACGCACATACACTGGGAACACCACATCACCCAGGTAGCTGCACACACACACACACACACACACACACAGTTCACACCACACCACCCAGGCAACTGCACACACACACACACACACACACACACACACACACACACACACACACACACACATACACACACACACACACACACAACACACACACACACACACACCACCCAGGAAGCTGCACACACACACACACACACACACACACACACCACCCAGGAAGCTGCACACACACACACACACACACACACACACACACACACACACACACACACACACACACACATACCACCCAGGAAGCTGCACACACACACACACACACACATACCACCCAGGAAGCTGCGCACACACACACACACACACACACACACATACACATACCACCCAGGAAGCTGCGCACACACACACACACACACACACACACACACACACACCGCACCAACTAAAAAGGTGCTCACATCTTACCATCCTGGCAGCCAGCCTCACATCCTCTACAAAACGATAATTACTTGCACGTTCTTCCAGCCTGAGTGGTAATTAAACCAGCCGAGGAAACAAGCACAAGTCTTCTTCTTTCCTCCTGCAAGCAGTGCACGATTCGTTCCTCACTCCCACAGTGACAACAGAATTTAATTACCAGAGATGCTGGGGGATTTTCCGTGGGGATAAATACAATTTCAACAGAATTCCTTCGCAAAATTGTAACGAAAAAAAAAACCAGTTAAAATATGTATTGGAATACATTCATTTCGTGCAAATATGAGAATACATAGCTTTGAAACGTGACTACAAACTATGCAATGATAATAAAATTATTTACACAGAAAGCCGTATTCTTCTTCTTGCTCTTTATCTGAGGCAATATATATATATATATATATATATATATATATATATATATATATATATATATATATATATATATATATATATATATATATATATTTTTTTTTTTTTTTTTTTTTTTTTTTTTGCTGTCTCCCGCGTTTGCGAGGTAGCGCAAGGAAACAGACGAAAGAAATGGCCCAACCCACCCCCATACACATGTATATACATACGTCCCCACACGCAAATATAAATACCTACACAGCTTTCCATGGTTTACCCCAGACGCTTCACATGCCTTGATTCAATCCACTGACAGCACGTCAACCCCGGTATACCACATCGCTCCAATTCACTCTATTCCTTGCCCTCCTTTCACCCTCCTGCATGTTCAGGCCCCGATCACACAAAATCTTTATCACTCCATCTTTCCACCTCCAATTTGGTCTCCCTCTTCTCCTCGTTCCCTCCACCTCCGACACATATATCCTCTTGGTCAATCTTTCCTCACTCATTCTCTCCATGTGCCCAAACCATTTCAAAACACCCTCTTCTGCTCTCTCAACCACGCTCTTTTTATTTCCACACATCTCTCTTACCCTTACGTTACTTACTCGATCAAACCACCTCACACCACACATTGTCCTCAAACATCTCATTTCCAGCACATCCATCCTCCTGCGCACAACTCTATCCATAGCCCACGCCTCGCAACCATACAACATTGTTGGAACCACTATTCCTTCAAACATACCCATCTTTACTTTCCGAGATAATGTTCTCGACTTCCACACATTCTTCAAGGCTCCCAGAATTTTCGCCCCCTCCCCCACCCTATGATCCACTTCCGCTTCCATGGTTCCATCCGCTGCCAGATCCACTCCCAGATATCTAAAACACTTCACTTCCTCCAATTTTTCTCCATTCAAACTCACCTCCCAATTGACTTGACCCTCAACCCTACTGTACCTAATAACCTTGCTCTTATTCACATTTACTCTTAACTTTCTTCTTTCACACACTTTACCAAACTCAGTCACCAGCTTCTGCAGTTTCTCACATGAATCAGCCACCAGCACTGTATCATCAGCGAACAACAACTGACTCACTTCCCAAGCTCTCTCATCCCCAACAGACTTCATACTTGCCCCTCTTTCCAAAACTCTTGCATTCACCTCCCTAACAACCCCATCCATAAACAAATTAAACAACCATGGAGACATCACACACCCCTGCCGCAAACCTACATTCACTGAGAACCAATATATTGGAGGGGAGGTGAATGGAAATACTGGCCTGGAACTCGAATTTTATTCCAGCGTTTCGACAACAGTCTTCATTAGGGAACTGACAGAATCATGAGGACAACAACATAATTATATCAACTCAGGCCCACCTGAGGTGTGTCGGGTCAGATTGTGCTCTCCCTCGTTTGTTCCTCGCTCTTCTGCAACTCCAGTCTCTACTGGCTACTTCTGCTGCTTGACCAGAAGACAAACCCTGCTCTTCCACTGGTTGATTCTTCCATCACAAAGACATTTTTCTAAACTAATAATATACATATATAAAATGGATTACGTTCTAACTGAGAGGCGTGATAGAGAGAGACTTTTGGTTGTAAATGTACTGAGAGGAGCAGCTGGTGGACTGTCTGATCATTTCTATGTGAGGGCGAGAGAGAAGGTTTGAAGAAGCTTTAGGAATACAGGAAATGATATCAGTGGGAAGATGGTGGTGAAGGTAAGTGAGCTTGGCTGGATACGAGGCTTGTGTTGAGGAGGTACCAGGAGAGGTTGGGTGAGGAATGGCAAAAGGTGTGAGCAAATAAAGCTTGGGGAGATTTTTTGGAAACATTACTTACAAGTGGAAGGGAAGTGTGTGACATCTGGACGGTTAAAAGTGGGCATGCGAGAGAGGGTAGCGAGTGGTAAGATGAGAATGTAAAGATCTTTATGAAAGAGAAAACAGAGGTGTATGGGCCTCATCTGTAAGGATGGAGTGTGAATCATTGAGAGAAGTACATGAGGAAGCGGCAGGTCAAGAGGAAGGTTCAAGGGATGAAAAAGAGGGCAAATGAGAGATGGGGTGAATGAGCATCGACAAACTTCTAGGAGAACACGAACATGCTTTGAGAAATAGACAGCGTAAGGAAAACATGAGAACATATGGGAACGTCAGTGCTGGGAGCAAATGGGAAACGTTAAAAGACAAAGAAGACGAGTTAGAGTGAGAATTCTGTGGGACTACATCATATGTTAGATGACAGGGTGGCAGATGTTGCTGTCTAGGATGTAGAGGTGAGCGAAGCGAGATGTTCAGGGTAAGAGGTTTGGTGAAAAGAGAAGAGGATGTGAGAGGCTTGTGGAAGATGAAGTGTAGCTGAAGTGTACGGAACCGTAGTTGAATTTCTCAAGAGAGTGAGCGATGTTGATTAGCTAGCTGGGATTTTCAACAAGCCATATTTTGGATGAAGGGACGAAAGTTCCTGAAATCATCAAGGAGTGTCTGGAGAGAAAGGTCTACGAGGACAAAGATGAATATGTTTGGTGGTATAGTAGTCTCGATGGTGTTGTATAGATGCGAGGTGTGGACCCTAGATAATAAAGAGTACGGAAGAAGGTTTGAGGAGGAGGGCTGATAGAGTAAGACATAATATAGTAAGAGGGAGATGTGATACTAAAGATAGTATGCTTGAATGAGCAAAGACGTATGCTGAAATTTCTGGACCTGCGGAAAAGCTAAATGAGTATACGTGTGGAGGGAGACAAGAGAAGGGAGAGACAGATATGGGGATGGAAAGACGGGGTGAAAAATGCTCTGAGTGATCGAGGTCTGAACATGCAGGAGGGTGTGAGGTGTGCATAGGAATGAACGAACTCGAAAAACTGGGCTGAACCAGGGCATATGGAGCGGGGTTCTTTGTGGTGGGATGGGTTCTGGTTACTCTTATAGTGACCCTGCAGGTTACCAGAGAGAGAGAGAGAGAGAGAGAGAGAGAGAGAGAGAGAGAGAGAGAGAGAGAGAGAGAGAGAGAGAGAAGAGAGGAGAGAGAGAGGAGAGGAGAGGAGAGGAGAGAGAGAGAGAGAGAGGTATATATTCATACCCACAGATAACCACGAAATTCCCGAGCTCTCACAGGAACTCATTCGCGGGTTCTTCGATCATTCCACAAATTCTGGGGGACTCTTTCCTCTCATCTTCCTCTTACGAAATCTTGCATGCCACAACACTCCCCTTGTTACGTCTGACTTACCTCACTATAATCCAGACGAGAGGAGCAATGGACCTCATCGTACCCTGAATAAATGCAGAGAGACGCGGTGATATATTATCATGAGATAATGAGATCAGTTGTACCCACAACTCCTAATTAGTTCCAACATTACGTCAAAAATGTCGCGAGGGGCACGGGTGTCACCTGCTCGCCGTCCTCTTTGTTAAAGATGACGTGTAAATTAATGGAAATACGCACGTCAGTGACGTCAACGCCCAGATGACCCAGCCGCGCACCCACAGCGACGTCAACGCCCAGATGACCCAGCCGCGCACCCACACTGACGTCAACGCCCCGATGACCCAGCCGCGCACCTACAGTGACGTCAACACCCAGATGACCCTGCCGCGCACCTACAGTGACGTCAACACCCAGATGACCCAAAAGCGCACCCACACTGACGTCAACACCCAGATGACCCAGCCGCGCACCCACACTGACGTCAACGCCCAGATGACCCAACCGCGCACCCACAGCGACGTCAACACCCAGATGACCTAGCCGCGCACCCACACTGACGTCAACACCCAGATGACCCAGCCGCGCACCCACACTGACGTCAACACCCAGATGACCCAACCGCGCACCCACCACACGCACAGGGTTTCCGGTGAGATAAATATACTTTTTTTTTTCTCTACAAAAAAAATGACTCAAAGTTTCTCACATAACCCGAGTGCAGGCAGGGCGTACCGATCCCCCTCCCTCACACAAAACATGGGGAGAGGTGCCCAGGTAGACCTGCTGAAAAAAAAAAAAAAAAAAAAAAAAAAAAAAAAAACACACTAGAATTTCCATTCTGTGCACAATACCTGGCCCCAGGGATGGCCTCTGGTTGGTCTTCATAGTGATGGTGAAAGTCGCCACAGAGAGAGAGAGAGAGAGAGAGAGAGAGAGAGAGAGAGAGAGAGAGAGAGAGAGAGAGAGAGAGAGAGAGAGAGCAATTTCAGTTATTCTAACAAGGGCGGGCCTCCATCAGCTGCAAACTATTTATTGTGTACATAATCTTGCCTTTACTTGGCTGCAAATGAAACGCTCAATTTATTCCAGTTTTTCAAATTAAGATTATATTTCCTGTCCAGCTGTAAAAATATGAAGCTCAGCGCTTTTTTCCGAAAGCCTTGCCTTTACTGTAATTTAACGCTTTACATTAATAACATGATCAGATTTAGAACTTCATTGCTTAACACAATAATATGACCATAAACCAACTGAATAATGTAAAAGACCTGGGAGTAAAAAAGTCTAACTACAACCTTCAGCGAACATAACAAACAACAATTGCTTCCTCCACAAGCATAATGTAATGGATCCTGCGGACTTTCAAGTGAAGAAAATTCAATGATGGTGCTTTCCAATTCACTTATTCGCACGAACAGCATGCTTCTGTGTTCAAACATCACCCTACAGGGCAGGCGAAATTGCAGATTTAGAAAATGTTCGGAGATCTTTCACGGCTGATATCGCTGAGGCTGTATTCCCTAAAGCGCACACGGGAGAGTTAATCATCAGCTATACCTGGGACATCTTAGAAAGCAGTCCCCAACTCACACTTGGAAATAGCTTTCCTGTGGATCAAAAGACATGAACGACTGTAAAATTCTGCCTCTAAAATCTAAAGGTGCGATATACACAGGATGAGAGAACCACTTAAACATCGGGGGCCAGAAACTTTCAAATATCCTGCCTTCAACCATCATAATGGTCATGGGATGCACAGTGGAGAAGTTTAAGAGTACCCTGAACAAGTACGTAAAAAGTGTACGAAGCCAGCCAGGTGTGGGGTCTACACGGGCCTGTGGGCTGTGGCCTCTAGCAACTTCCCTGACTAACGACCCAAAACAGCAACCTGGGACCGACCCAGGCATTGGGGGTATAGGAACCCAGAACACTACCTTACTCTCCGTACTGTTCTGTGGTTTTTCGTATGAGCTGTGGCTCCCCATATGGTGCGTGGCTCCCCGTATGATCTGTGGCTCCCCGTACGATCTGTGGCTCCCCGTATGGTCTGTCAAACATGGCTCTCCCATTTACCTTCGTTTTTAGAATTAGCAACAGGAGTGAAAGAAAAAGGGAATAAAAGGGTCTTAAAATTATGAGTAAATAATGCAATCCAAGGTAATCTACACTTTATATCTTACAAAAGCAATATGATGTAGGAAACTGGAAATATAACACAGGCGCATAATTCACGGGTACACAATTTAGTGAATGATGGATTGACGAAAAATGTAATGTCGCCTCAGGCGATTAAACGATGGCTAAGGAAAAAGTGAACAACCTAAGTCAGGCAGTGAATAGTGGGTCAACTAAATGAAATATACATGTACACTCGAGGCGGGCAATTAGGGTAACGAAAGATATAACTGGCAAGCAAACCTACCCAGCTCACAACAAACCTCAACAAGCAATGCCAACGACAAGACTCGCCATAAAACTGATGCCCACCAGACATGGCCATTACCCGCAGGCGGCCGCCAGCGCTGGCAGCACCAGAGCGATGGTTAAGGCCAACGTGGAATGTAACTTCTCTTGTCCTTGGGGGCGTCGGAAGCACCTGCTACTCTCATGCTGCATGCGCGCTACTGTTCCATGAAACCTCCCTTGTAACGTGCAATTACTGCAAATGGAAAGGCATTGATCGTCCGCCCCAGGCGAGCTGGTGGTGGCATCGGGGCCAACGGCTCCAATCGTCTCGGGGGCAACGCCTCCACAATGCCGATATCAAAGGAGAATATGATATCGGTGGAGTTCCCCGATACCACCAGACTGAGGCGGTTCACGGGACACACGGGGGTCGTGGAGGCGGAGGCTGGTACTGCAGGATGAGTCTCGTACACAATTCTCGGTAGCGTGGCGGGGATCCCTGTGACTGTACCAGTGGTGGTGGCGCGGGGCGGGCGGCAGCCGTGTGTGTGTGTGTGTGTGTGTGTGTGTGTGTGTGTGTGTGTGTGTTTACTTCCTTCGTTTCTACTATCCAAAGCTCCATCGACATCAACGCGGCAACGTGCGTGATGTCACCTCCGTTCGTAGGTCTGTACACGGCGGCCCCGTCAGCCAGTTGCAAACCCGTGTTATCACCTCTTTAGGCCTGTCCACTGTCCCGGCAGCCAGACTTACTTCGCTATACTTCATAGATAATGTTGCGTCCAGAGAGACGTCCGCTTCGTCTTGGGGCGATTAGCTAGGCCTCTAGATCTGGGAAAATACAAAGACCAATATAGTCCCAAGTGAGCTGGGGAACTGACGATGGGACGCAAGAGAAAACTGGACTAATTGGAATTGGATATATATGGCGATGGAGAGAGAGAGAGAGAGAGAGAGAGAGAGAGAGAGAGAGAGAGAGAGAGAGAGAGAGAGAAACTTATAAACACTCGTTAACTACTCATTCGACATGTTTGCAGGGTTTCAGAATCTCTCACCACACCTCTAGGAGACATACTGACTGACACAGTGGCAACTGTGTGACCAGAGCGAGGAGGCAGCAGCAGCAGCAGGAGGAGGAGGAGGCCAGACCGCATATCGGAGACCCTGCCTTGAAGGTTGCCTGGCCTTGCTTGGTGGCCTGGCTCCCCGCAACGCACTCCACCGCCACAATCTATAAATACAACGCCGCTGTTGCTAAAATTTGACTCACTAACGAAGCTCCTGACGGAACTCGTATTATTACGTCACCAGATTTATTGATGCGCCATTATACCCACACAACAATTTATAATACCGTAAGAAAGCCAAGGTTCTGCTGTTATTTCAGCTCACGGGTTGAATCTGAATAGAATTACAATCTTAATTGGTCCTTAGTAGTTTTCAGAAAAACAATTTAAAAGATACACATAAATATTCTTAAAGGCATACAATGACCTTGACGTGTAACGAAATGAACATAATAATAGTCTGCAAGTGATAAAATATATATATATATATATATATATATATATATATATATATATATATATATATATATATATATATATATATATATATATGCTAAAATGTATCTTTCTAAAATGTGTAATAATTACCAAAATGGAACGCTCGCGCCGCATGGCTTGAGAAGTTGTGATGGTGCACACGAAGCAAAGCATGAGGTCTTCAGTCAGGGGCTGCGACTGTGACCGGTGTCTGAGGTTGTGGTTAGGAGCTGAGGTTGTGATCCTTGGTTGAGGTCGTGACCAGCGCCTGAGGTCGCGACCAGAGTCTGAGGTTGTGACCTGTGGCTGAGGTTGTGACTAGAGTCTGAGGCTGTGACTTGTGACTGAGGTTGTGACCTGATGCTTAGGTTGTGACCAGTGACTGACGTTAATAAATAGTGTCTGAGGTTGTGAACTATGCCTGAGTCTGTGACCAATGGCTGAGGTTGTGACTACTGATTGAGGGTGTGACCAGTGGCTGAGGGTATGTCCAGTGGATGGCGTTGTAATCAATAGGGGAAGTTATGATCGGTGGTTCAGTTTGTAGTGATTGGGGTTATGGCGAGCGAAGAAGACTGAGACTAATTGTTAGATTATGACCAATCGTTGCGGTTGTGACCAGTGTATGCGGTTGTGACATGTGGCTGAGTTATGGCCAGTGTATGAGGTTGTGACCAGTGTCTCAGGTTGTGACCAGTGTCTGAGGATGTGACCAGTGGCTGAGGATGTGATTAGTCTATGAGGTTGTGACCAGTGTCTGAGGATGTGACCAGTGGCTGAGGATGTGATCAGTCAATGAGGTTGTGACCAGTGGATCAGGCGGCCCTAGATAACCCTCAAGCGCCGCCCAAGCTGTGGTCGCCAGTAACAACAACACACAACACACAGCGCCAGTTTCCCAGTGACGTTCTTGGCAAAGGTCATGTCTCATGACTCACAGGGAAGCAGCGGCAGCAGCAGACAGCACGAGCCAGTGGTAAGGCTATACGTACGTACAGGGAAGGAGCAAGACAATGAGAATTAAGAAGGGGAAGAAATACGAAGAGGCGAACAGAAAGAGCAAGATATTGAGGCAAACTGACGAGAGGATGATATCATCATTATAAAGAAACTTACGTCCATCATCTTCTCCTCCTCCCTTCATCGCCCAAATCTCTACCCTCGTCCACCCAAACTCCCACCCTCCACACCGCCAACCACATCTCCATCTTCCACGCCTCCACCTTCCACCACTTGTGCTCCCGCCTTTCACCATCCACACACCTCCCGAACCAACCAATACGAATCACACCTCGACTCTCCACCAGCCATACTCCCGGCCACTATCACCAACACCTTGACCCTCTAACATGCCTCAAGCCACTACCATCCACACCCTCTCCCACCAAAACCCTTCCACCTCCTGGAGCCTCCAGTGCCCTCATCCTGGGACACCACCACCAACAGTGAACGTCATAGTCTCAGCCATAACCCTGGCAGGACCTTCAGGAATGCCAGTAAACGAGTAAAATCACGTCTCCCTTTCTCCGAAGGATGAATAAAAGATATTCTGTAGTTCCTATAGCGCGTGAAAATAGTTTCTTCCAGCCATCCTGCACGTGTCTCCTTTAACAAATAATCTCTGTGTATTCCAAGTTACCGTAAGTCACCAATGTTTTGAGCGAGACGTGTTTGAGTTTGAAGTGGTTTCTTCTGAGCTCGGGATAAGACACCATCCACGGACACACACACACACCCATGATCAGCAGAGGATAGATACCAGCCACGGACACACACACACACACACACACACATGATCAACCCGGGGCAGACACCACACACATACACACACACACACACACACATGATCAACCCGGGGCAGACACCACACACACACACACACACACACACACACACACACACACACACACACACACACACATCCATGATCTTACAAAAGAGGATCAACAAGTAGGATGCTATTTAGCGAAGAAATCGGATCCTTGTGTTCTGTGGCACCTCAGAGCATTACCTCATTGAGCGGCAGGGCCCTAGGAGGTTGAGGCACCTGTCGCATCTCACGAGATCGACATCAGAGAAACGCGATGGCGATCAAGACGCAACCACATAAAATACGCCTCAGAATTGAGAGTTTTTAATGCTACTGTTTTATGAACTTTCCCTGAGATTGTACTGGGGAAACTATACGGTCAACTGTGGCTGGGGTACTTATCATTAATGACACAAAAAGTGAAGAATTCACTGTGCACTGTTACTCACCCTGTGGGCAGTGGCGCAAAAGAGGACACAGAGTACCACAGAAACGGGTGTCGGGCTACTGACAACTTTTCCACGACCTGTAACACCTACTGAAGATACTTTTCTTTTTCTAGAGGAGGTTGGTACGTCGTGTTCCCATCATGTCTTCCTCACAGTGAATGAGATCCACATTATACGACTGGATGTTTTCCCAATGAACAAAATAATTTCTGTAGCATAAAACCTGATCAAATTTTCAGACATCAGTATGCAGAAGTTAAATGGGATATTTCGAAGAGGCATTTGGTAATCATGTATCTACGGACGGACGGTAAAAAAAAATCAATGGAGTCTCACCACACAAGATAAATACATACACTATTTGTGGCCGAGGATTTTCAGTGTTGTTTCCTCGTCATATGTAAGGTATACGTCAAGACAGATTCTTGGACTCGAGACGACAGGAACCCTGTCATCGTGCATCCTCGATGGCCTGAGGAAGGTCTAGTTTAATCACTGTATCCATCAGACCACATCCATGGCCTCCGCAAAACACTACAGGCAACTCTTTCAGGTTTCTGTTTGTCGAGTAATACAACGTATGTGAATATGTGGCAAGGTTCAGAGGTGGGTAGAGGGACCCCCAGTATTCTCCACATAGATACAAGCATAGGACATGATGGATTAGCACCCACATCTATAGACAACAGAGCAATATGTTACTCTGGTTACATACGAGGGCTGAGGGCCTCATGAATTAAGTACAATGGCACACACATATTACTAAATAGGTCACTATCTGCATGTATGGTCAAATGGGAGACGTGTGCACCCCACTATCCTGGCTGGGTGACACATGTTCTGTGTCACCCAGCACAATGGGAGATGTATCCACCTCACCAGCCAGGCGATGACACATGTTCTGTGTCACCCAGCACAATGGGAGATGTATCCACCTCACCAGCCAAGCGATGACACACACATATTCCGTGTCACCCAGCACACCAGCCAGGCGGTGATATGTGAATTGTGTCACCCACCACAGCAGCCAGTAAGTGACACATGTTTTGTCTCACCACCACAGCAGCCAGGCGGTGACACATAAACCCATTCTTCACGCTGGCATCGGCATGTTCGAGAGAGGCGGTAGCCAACAAAGTGGTCGACGGCTCACTTTAACACTACTTCTGTATGGGAGCCTCAACCTTCTCCACAGACCTATGGGGATATTTCCACGTCGTGTATACGTTGTTTTTACGACCGAATTCCAACTTATAAAAAAAAAAAAAGGCCACACAACCTAATAATGGTTTAACTTACAAACTCTCTCACGCCACCATATTTGTGACTCTGCCAAGAAACTGCCAATAACGCGACACTAACTCACCAGCATCCTGTTATCTGCCCCGTGCCGGCCACACACACACACACACACACACACACACACACACACACACACACACACACACAAGATAAATCATATCATACGTTAATCTACACATTCAACGGGACACTGGTGAACATCAAGCAAGTGTGGCACAACACAACACCCCGGGTGTAGGTGTGGGTGTAGCACACAACCAACCTGTTCTTTCCTCCCGCTGCCTTCTGAGTCACCATGCAAGGCGACACCCTCAGCCCCCCCTCCCCATTCACTTTCCCCCTGACACACTTGCCTCTCCGAAACCCACCACAGTCTGGTGTCAGGAATCCTAAAGAAAACTCATGACACATTATCAAGGAGGAGAGGAGGTCAGGGAGGCGCAGTCAACAAAAGCCAGCGTTAAAGGAGAAAATGATGGAAGGAGGCGAGGCAAGTAACCGTAAGGAGAGTGCAGGATCACCTAGTGTGACAACGAGGACGGTGAAACTGTACAGCAGCAGCGTGCGAGTGTGCGGATGAGTTACCCACAAATAGGAGTAACTGTGACATCTTAAAAAAAAAGACTGGATGTGCGTTCCATTCTGTGATGGGGATAAAAAATGACTGTCGGTTCGATGGTTATTTAGACTTTAGGCCTCTTGACTGCCAGGGTCATTAAGGCCGTCACCATCACGTTATAACTACCAACTGAACAACTTTAAAAACCTTCAAGCGTTCAAAATAATTCTAAGGCCACAGGCGTCTCACTACACGTGTGGTTCTCGTGCGACAGAAAGACGCAGGGATCATGGGAGTTTTAGGGCAGCAAACCATCAGTCTTCCTATACAAGTCCTGGTCCTCAACTCCCGTAGACCTCGACGTCTGTCGCCGTATTGGAGATCTACGGCAGTTCGTGGGAGCAGAGGTTCACCCAAACCTCCTCGAGACGCGTTTATTGAGAGTAGATTTCACTTATTCCATACTTATCTGTGGACGACCGTGATGACATCTACACCAGTCGTGATCCATGTAATACTTACTTAGCCTAAACAAAAATCATTTCTATTTACAACAGAAAATTCCCTACCCAAGACATATCCTTCAAAGATATGACTAGGTAATGTGCTGACTGGTTTGTTCTCCTTTATGTAAACAGAACTTCACACCGACTTATCAGGTTGACAGAGACAAACTTCAGTGCTACGGGAACATTCTGTTTGCTGCTGCTGCTGCGTCCGCCTGTGTGAGTCTGTATTCCAGAAATGTAGCCTGGTGCTGAGCCTCGACATCTCCTGTATTTGTCTTGCCGCCGTGTTCACATCCGGCTCCTGCACCAGCTGCACACCCCTCTCGCTCTCTTTTGTCTCTCCCTCAAGCGCCTCTGATGAATCCCGCTTCCACTCAGCTCTCTTTTCTCGTTTCCTCGTCACTTTCTTTGACTTTTCTTATCAATTCCAGAGCTTGATGTGGCGAGCCACGTGCCCCCTCATCCTCACTGAAAGTCACGACCTGGCCTGGTCTCGCTAGACATTAGATAAAAGACAACGTTCTGGTTTGGTCTGGCCAGACATGAGACATATCCACGTCCTGCCCTGGTCTGGTCAGAAACTTGAGATATGTCCACACCCTAGCCTGGTCTGGTCAGATATGAAAGACATGCCCTCGTCCTGGACTGGTCTGGTCAGACATGAGTGACATGCCCTCGTCCTGGACTGGTCTGATCAAACATGAGTGACAACATGCCTTCGTCCTGGCCTGGTTTGGTCAGATATGAGCGATATGCTTGTACTATGGCAGCGTATGTGCTATACAGGAAGCATATCAAGCCTATACATCCCTCACCAACAGATGCCGTACCTATCGTTCACACAGCCACCACTACGAGCGTCACCAACAGGATTAAGCATCCCTTAGTCACTCACTCAATTACACACTCACTCACTCATCCCATCACCACCGGAAGAAGCATACTCGTTCACACATCCCTCCACCTGCATAAAGCAACATCCCATCGCCCGCTCAGCGCATTAGCACCAGCATCCCTCGCCTCGCACCAGCTGGTAGCATTCATAACTACCATCATCCCGTAACTAGCGACCTCTCGCTTAAACATCCGTACACATCATCCCTTACACCACAATATCCCACAATCAGCAGCATATCTCTCACACATCCCAACACAACCAGAGGCATCATCTCACCTTTACTCTCGCAACCCACAACCAGCAAAATCTCTCTCTCTCTCTCTCTCTCTCTCTCTCTCTCTCTCTCTCTCTCTCTCTCTCTCTCTCTCTCCTCCACCCAGTCCAACCACAGCAGTATCCCTAAACCCAAACGTCCAACCACCAACACAAGCACACCAATCCTACTTTCACACAACAACCTACCAACAGCAACTGACTCCAACGAATTCCTCACCCACACATTCTACCAACACCACTATGAAAAGGCGAACCCCATTCACACATAACCCACACACAACTATATCCCTCATCCACACAAACAGTATTCCTCAAACCCTGATAAAGAGACAAATCAAGCAAAATGATCTGTTCAGCACCACTAGCTTTTCCCTCAAATCACTCAACTCAATAACAGCACCACAGCCACAGCCACCACCACTATCATCAATGAGTCTCAGGAGCTGTATGATCAACCCTGAATGGCCAGCCTTCAATCAGCTATTGCACGGTGGTCGCGCTGGAACACTGGGGTAAACACGAGTCCCATCCTGGGGGACTGATAAGAATGAGGAAGTTCGAGGATTCTGTAGAAATGTCTGGGAGTGGCGAGGACTTGTGGCGAGGACTGCTAAGGTCTGGTAAGATAAATGGCTGAGTTGGGGCTTGATAGAACTGGTGGCGGGGGCAGGAGTGGTGTTGTGTGGGGGGAAAAAAACTAACACCAGCCTGACAACGAACGGCCTGGGGAAAACTTGCGAGAGAAAACGGAAAGATTGGAGCCACTTGTGAGGAAAAGAATATCAGGAGAGACGGTGGTGCTGGATGTGCAGTGACACCGGAAGCGTTCCCATGGTCTGCCTCTTCAGCTGGGGGGGAACAGTGGCTTTCCCATGGCCTGCCTCTTCAGCTGGGGGGGAACAGTGGCGTTCCCATGGCCTACCTCTTATGCTAGGGGAACGGTGGAGGGACATGAGACATGAGAGAGAGAGAGCCTGGGAGGCCGTCATGGTGAGACTGTGCGAGAAATCTCCGCCCCTCACTCAGTCACTGGACCTCAGGGCTGTACACTGTGGACGGTGGGTGGCTCGAGGACCCCACGCTCGGCAGCGAATGTTCACGGGCTACTTACCTCCAGCTGATACTGGCTCCTGCCGCCCACAATGATCATTCCCAGCCCTCCCGCTCCAAACTAATGGCTCCAGACATTTACCTGTGAAAAGAGAAGCAAACATCAGAAGCACAGCAAAATGCAAGAACAACTATGAAGGAAAAAAAAAACTCTATACATAACATAATCTTTACTTATCGATTTTTTTTAAATCATTATTATTATCCCAGACCTCTTCTACAAGAGCTCTTGTAGCTTCCAGGCTGTGCTGGTCCCAGCAGCAAGGACATGGTGGATTCCTAGAGAGAGAGAGAGAGAGAGAGAGAGAGAGAGAGAGAGAGAGAGAGAGAGAGAGAGAGAGAGAGAGAGAGACTTCGACGAGATCGTCCTCCGACCACACAATCTTGCCGAAAGTGACTTTTCATTCGGGGCCTCACCACCTTACCACAAGCAGGCAGACTCCAGTGACGCAAAAATTAACACACACACACACACACACACACACACACACAGATATATATATATATATATATATATATATATATATATATATATATATATATATATATATATATATATAATTTTCCAAAAGAAGGAACAGAGAACGGGGTCAGGTGAGGATATTCCCTCAAAGGCCCAGTCCTCTGTTCTTAATGCTACCTCGCTAACGCGGGAAATGGCGAATAGTTTGAAAGAAAGAAAAAGAATATATATATATATATATATATATATATATATATATATATATATATATATATATATATATATCTATATATATATATATGACAAATCACACTCAGTATCCAGCTACCCACATAAAGTCTTGTGTATGTGTATCCCTAAGTGAAGTAACAACAGTTTTATTTCTTAAATTTGGGCAACACTACATCCTCGACTAAAATGAGCCAAAAAATGACTAATTAAGTGGTCTCCCTTCTAATTACTACAATTTGCTCTTTTATTTAACCCAACGTTTGGAATACAACAGTCCTTATTTTCTACATTTCTCAACGGCTCCCAAAATAAGCTGAATCAGCCACAGCCTATATAAGTAAACCACCATAGTCTATGTACGTACACCACCACAAGCCATATATGTAAACAGCCCAATACTAATATAGTATACACGTATAAATATAAATTCTAATTTACACTACAAACGCAAAATTCTCGAGGCTGCAGTGAAACACAGGTTTCAAAACTCAATCCACGAAGAAAAGTTTATGTGGGTCGTTTAAAGTCGCAAGTGCCTTCCTATCTCTAAACCGGGACATATCAACTTGAGAAACCCAATCCTTGCTTGTGTGTGCGCCACGGTCATCGACGTGTGATCAGCCTCAACTGCCTGAGACCTTTTCTTCCTAAGTTAGAAGAGGAGGAGGCAGATAACATGAGCATACACACCCTAGCTGTTCGCGCAGCCGGCCGGGGTAACAGAGCTTCCACACAGATGTCTCTCTGTGTGTGAGTGTCAGCCGTAGTGATGTCACCAGAGTCAATGTGATCCAACAGGTGAGGTGTAGTGACTGTCACGAGACATCACACACCCCGTGCCACCGGACCTCGCGACAACTCTAGTCTACTACAACTGTATCGAAGTGGCTACAATCTACAACCCGTAGATCCCCTACTGCATCAACATCTCTTTATCCCCCCTCCTTCCACGCAGCCAACGACCCTAAACCAACCCT
This sequence comes from Panulirus ornatus, assembly GCF_036320965.1. NCBI lineage: Eukaryota > Metazoa > Arthropoda > Malacostraca > Decapoda > Palinuridae > Panulirus > Panulirus ornatus. The sequence continues at coordinate 11,572,294 of NC_092260.1, read as the reverse complement.
CCACATCAATCATCTTGCGATCCTCCACATCAATCATCCTGCGATCCTTCACATCAATCATCCTGCGATCCTTCACATCAATCATCCTGCGATCCTTTACCTCAACCATCCTGCGATCCTCCACATCAATCATCCTGCGATCCTTCACATCAATCATCCTGCGATCCTTTACCTCAACCATCCTGCGATCCTTCACATCAATCATCCTGCGATCCTTCACATCAATCATCCTGCGATCCTCCACATCAATCATCCTGCGATCCTTTACCTCAACCATCCTGCGATCCTCCATATCAATCATCCTGCGATCCTCCACATCAATCATCCTCAACCTTCCTCGCGAACCATGGAGCACCAGCCCTCCCCCCGATCCTTCACACGGACCATCCCCCGACCCTCCACACGAACAATCCCCTGACCCTCCACAGGGGCTTTTCGGCGGGCGGCCTCACGGACCTGACACCTGGTGAACGGATGGTCTGGGGGGGTGTTGGCTGGTCAAGAGGTTCAAGTGGATAATGGTGTGAGTTCCTCTATGGACCACCAGTACCTCGGTCTCCTTCCTCACCACCACACTAACACGGACGTCCTAACTACCTACTGCTGCTCCTGCTGCATCGGGGACGCCTACCGAACCGCTGTTGAACTGGGGACATCCGAACTACTCACCACTGCGCCAGGGGCGCTTCAACTACGTATTTATGCTCCTGGGGACGTTCAAACTACTTGCTACTACACCACCAACGCTTCTGAATTACCATCAACACCGCCATAACCACTTCCAACTACCTGCTACATCACCAGGAACGAGCTAACTAAATGTCTGCAACGCGATCGGCGCTCAATCTACACATAACAGTACTGCTTCTCGTATTACTTCCCACTGCATTGAAGACGCCCCTAAATACCTGCTATTCCCCCGAGCAGACGTCCCAGGGAAGCTCTACCTACTGGCTACCACCACAAACTACACCTGAACCAAATACCTGCTACATCAGAAGGGGGTTGCCAGTGCCATCTGCTGCACCACCGGAGATGCCCTAGCGATCGACTTCTACTGCTCCAACAGCGTCCACTGCACTGCCGCTCCTCCCCGGATACGCCATGTACCTATTGCCGCACCACACACTTTCTATAAACCAACTACCGCACCAGACGACACGATCAAACCACTTGCTACTACCCTCGTTAGTCCTGCTCCTTCGGCCTTAACAGCCTCACTGAGCAGAGGAAAAACATGACCCCGAGCTTAGTCGGAGGATACGAGCTGTGTGTGTGTGTGTGTGTGTGTGTGTGTGTGTGTGTGTGTGTTTGGCGAGTTGCCCTCCAACATCCTCAGGTGGTATGAGTAAGGTCATTCTACAGTGCAAGAAAAAAAAAAGGTTCAAAAAGGTCAATGCAAGGAGGATGCCAGATGATCTCGCCTTTGTGGGTCATAATGAACAGTTTCTTCCTCTATGGTATCTGAGATGACACGGGCAACTAAATGCTCCTACCAAGGCCATCTCATAAACCATATATATATATATATATATATATATATATATATATATATATATATATATATATATATATATATATATATATATATATATGAACAGTGGGTAGACTCGAACAGCACCATCAGTGATAACACTATTCGTAGCAAGTTATTCTTACATCAACCGAACTATTGCTGTGTGCTCATACCACATCACAGAGGAGGTGGGTGGAGGTGGAGGACGGACGCGCAAGAGACGGCGGTTAAAGGCCTTTCTCTACCCACATCGATTTTCCGAAGCATCTAAATTACTGCGGCATGTTAAGTTCACTCAATCTGTATTCATGAGAACGCAGAGATGACTCGGCAGGAAATGCAAATCAGGTCGGGTGAAAAGCAGGAATGTCTACCGCGAGAATAACACGAGCGTCCAGGGCCTGAAACTGATCATCAACCATCTCCGACATGAGACACTTGGCACACGGTGGCTCCCCTGCTGAACTTCAACAGCGAACTGGAAGAGTCTTCTCTTTACAGTGTGGCAGACGGCTCGCCTCCACTACTTACAGAAGCATCAGTGGGGGATGCAACACTACACCGTCTGGTGCATCAAACCCCCTCGACTAAGTACACGAACTCATGAGACAAACGACTGACCCTAAATGAATCCCTCATTACTGGCTCGAGAGACAACAGGCCTCACACTGGTACAGAAGCCGTTGTAGTTAACTTGCTATTACATAAAAAGAAATCAATAATCTACCTATAACTCCTGTAGAAATTATAGCAACTACCCATTACTGTATCAAGATACAATGTACGTGTGAGTATAAAGGTGAATTTCTTCTATTCATGTCAAACTGAAAGGCTTTATCTATCTACGCATGAGTAGACAAAACGCTTTTCTGATCGTGTGGGTGACGGGCACGTACCAAGAGGGATAGTTGGTGACAAACACGCAGCGCAGAGTGGGTACAATGCAACGACACAGGAGGGTGACAAGTGTTCTAACCACTTGCTACAAGTGGAACAGCCGCTCTACTTAAATGTTCCTGGTGCAGGCAATATGCTCAGCTGTGGCTGCCACAAAGGACGTTCATGACCCCAGCTGGCACACACAGGACGCCCCAGCTCTATAACCTATCAGTGTAATGTACACAAGCTGTTAAGCCACCCGAGCTCTCAGGATTAAACTGACAACGACTCACTTGTCGAGGCCAGTACCCTGACGAAGGCCGGGCCAACAACTAAAGTCTTCAATAAACGAACTGGTAACGGCAGGAGCGGACCAGCTAAACTGAAAATTGATGGAAACCCGATTGACTATGTCTCCTTTAAATATCTTGGTGTCTCAGTCCCATCTGCTGCAACTAGTGTGCAAAAACTAAATGGAGACAATGTCCAGATGGACTCACAGCTCTTAAAGCTGTTGCTGGATGCAATCCTTATTATGGTGCAAATATCAGAAGTGTTAAAATGACGTACTTAGCTTATACTAGGTCTCTAAGAGATTACCACGCACCAGTTTTGGTCCTACACAACAGCAATGGCATCAAAAGATTTGGAAAAATGCAAAATGAAGCCTTAAGAATCATGCTTGGTAGCTCGAAGTCCACTAAGGTACTCAACAAGCGAAAAAACATGGAATTCCTAGCACTGAGGACAAAATACCTTAATCTTATAACTGAAACTTCCGCGTGGTGACCCAGATAGTGTTGTCTCTAAAGAACTGTTAAACCATATATGCCATGGGACAAATGAATCTAAATGGAGTCAAAAACAGCCAACCACAAGACAGTGTTTGGTGTACATTTGCACGAAATTAGGGAGCAGCAGCATTTCCTGCCTTCCTGGCAGATAACTCCCTCTGACATCAGTATACCTACTTATCCACCACAGAATCTAATTACTCATAATTTTCCCCTTCAACACGTAACCAAACTCAGTGCTCTTGAACATATACAAAAACTCCAGACTGAAAATAACACAGCTCAGTGCATCTATACTGACGGTTCTCACGACTCTGTACTACTGGTATTGTGATCCAACCCAATAGCAGCAGATTAGAGAAAAATGTGAGAATAAACAATTGGGCATCTACCCTATAAACGAAACTGTCTTCTATACTTATCGATCATGAGCTTGTTGAAATCACTGCTACAGACAATTTAATCAACTTCACTACTTGCCCTTAACACCCTGAGGTCAGATTCTAACATGCTGGTTTCTGAAGCCAGACACAAATATTCAAACAAAATCGCTCAAAGAGTTTAAATCAAATTGTTTTATGGATTCTCGCTCATACAGGCCTCCGTGAGCATGATCAAGCTGATGCTTTAGCCAAACTTGCACTCGTTAAGGTAATGTTGAAAACAACACTGGGTTGTCAATTAGAAGCCTCAAAACTGTAATTAGAAAGGAACCAACTCACCTCTTTGAAGCACAAGGATAAGTTCAGACAAACAGAAGTAGAAACATTTTCCATCACAGTGAGATGTGTAAAGTAAAACATGTAAATGAAGAAAGTAAAGAGATCAGCGGCTTACATATTGTTGTAACTTCTAGTAGGCTATAGGTACTATTGGTGCTTTGGCCTTTCTGGAGATGTTAATCATATGAATGAGAATTATATGAATGATGCATTTTGTGGTCAAAGATTTGGACACAAACTAGAATACTATGTCTTAGAATGTGAAAAACAGAGCTCTTTAGGGACAGGTCTAAATAAACCCAGCAAGAAATGTCACAAAAAAACCTTATTGTTAATAACATGATACCTGACATTTTCAATCTGTTCACTTTCTGCATCTAGTCGGCATATCTTACCGTATGAAACTATGTAATGTATGTAATGAAATACCTGACATGAAGATTAACATCCTAAGACTCTTTGTGACCCCTGTAATCCTTTTGCGCTATCGTTCATAGGATGAGCATAGGGTGCACATTAAATCTGCCGGTGTTACCAGCACAAATCAAATCAATCTCATGGAAGCGGGACCAGTATCCTGACGGAGGCGGGGCCAGGAACCTGGCGAGGGTAGGGTCAGTCCCCTGACCACAAGGCGGGGCCAAGTATCCTGATGGAAGTGGCTCGGCTGAGCAACCTAACATCGCTCTCAAAAATGAACACCAACTTGTTTTTATGATGCATAACGTATATGCGTGTATCTATAAGCACATCTAGGTATATATGAGTATACAGACTTATATAAACGCATGTTAAAGAGTGTAATTTCTTGCTATAACACAACCAATGTGCTTTTACTGAACATCTCCCGAAAACATGACCAAATAGATACATGTTGCCTTCGTAGATGATGGCGAAAAAAATTGTTCCCGTCGTTGGAACTCGCGATGGACATTATGATCTAACTGCTCAAGGGTAACCTTCTGCAATACGACACCCAGAAGAAGCAGCTGCTGCTGCGTCCACGACCTTCGGCAGCAGCTGCTGCAGAAGCGAGAACGGTGGGTCTGCGGCGGCTGGTGCCCGAGCCTCTACCTTGGTCTAAAGAGCCTATTACGTCGTGGCTCAAGATGGGATCAGCGGCAGATCTGTGGTGCTTCACAATTACACTCTGGGGGTGGGGAGGGGCAGCACACACGGTGGTCGGGGAGGTGGCGGTGGTGGGTGACAGATGAGCGGGACCACGACCCACTTTGGCCACGTCTAGTATGTGGCCTGGAAACACTACCACCCTCAAATGTGTGGCTTGGATACACTACAATCCTCAAGGGCGAGGCCTAGAGACACTACAACCCTCAATTGTGTGGCATGGACACACTACAACCCTCAAGTGTGTGGCATGGACACACTACAACCCTCAATTGTGTGGCACGGACACACTACAACCCTCAAGTGTGAGGCCTGGACACACTACAACCCTCAAGTGTGAGGCCTGGACACACTACAACCCTCAAGTGTGTGGCCTGGACACTCTACAACCCTCAAGTGTGTGGCCTGGACACACTACTACCCTCAAGTGTGTGGCCTGGACACACTACAACCCTCAAGTGTGTGGCCTGGACACACTACAACCCTCAAGTGTGTGGCCTGGACACACTACAACCCTCAAGTGTGTGGCCTGGACACACTACAACCCTCAAGTGTGTGGCCTGGACACACTACTACCCTCAAGTGTGTGGCCTGGACACTACAACCCTCAAGTGTGAGGCCTGGACACACTACAACCCTCAAGTGTGTGGCATGGACACACTACAACCCTCAAGTGTGTGGCCTGGACACACTACAACCCTCAAGTGTGTGGCCTGGACACACTACAACCCTTTTTCTTTCCTATGTCTGAGAAAATGAAACGTTTCATAAACAAGTCTACACAAACACATAAAAAAGGTATACCATCCTGTCGTCACTAATTAGATACACGAGTCTATTACACTCGTACTTCAGCTGTACGGTACAAACCGACTTGTAAGCCAAAGAACCAACATCGTCATACCTACTGTCATAATCATCTGTCCTCTAGGCTCTGAACAAAGAACCTCTGTGACCCTTGTAATCCTTCGGCGCTGCCGCTCACAGGAAGAGCATGGCCACCACAATAAACCAGCTGGTGTTTCTCTTACCCCACAATATTGGATCCTGGAAGCCGTGGTGCCCATGTCAGCCGCCAGGAGTCCTGCACACACTCTTGTTCAGCTTATTGGGTTTCTGGGGTTTTACTCTCCCTCTCCCAGTTCCACCAAAACCACCGGCGTAATGACTATCCCTCTTTTTCTTCAATTAACACCGTAGGAAATCGAGTAAATTTCTTGGTCAACTTGATACCCAGGTCTTCCAGGAAAAATAATGGACTTCTAACACACACACTTGTCAAGGCAACATCATACATATGAAAAAAAAATAAACACACATTAGCCTTACTCGTGACATTGTTTCAAAACTAATGGTGGATAAGAGTTACAGTTCCAGAATTACAGTGGCTATTATATTCCTCCGTAACTCTCATACCTCCAACATCACCTTTAAAATTCTTGTAACCAATAATCAGAATCATTCTCGGTCATCAGTTTTCTGACTCTTTACAATTAACTTATCATAATACAATGACTAATTATAGAATGTATGAGGAAAAAAATAGTGGAAATTAATCAGGGCTCCGAAGGTATTTGTACAAATGGTTATAAATAGCAGGAAAGACGACAGGAGGAGGAGGAGGAGGATTCTGTAGCTTTGCTGTTAAGAGGAAAGAAACAGGTGCCAACACGGTCGGTCCTCGAGAGGCCATCTCCACACAGACAGAAACTGTGGGAAAGCAGGAGCCAGACGCGTGCCTCGGGTCCAATACTCGGTGGCAAGGACATATGCAGACAGCTCGAGAGCAGTGGCCGAAATAATACCAGTAAAACAGGAGGAAGGCAGCAAGATCGCAGCGTACACTGGAGAGTGGTAATGCCTGGAGGATTAAATGAGACTTTTGAAACCACTTCCACTAACAGACAAGCGGACGAAAAGAATATATTTATATATAAACTCAAGAAGAACGAATACTGAATACCTGACTTTACCACAGAAAGAAATCTATATCTGCCTAATTTTCACTTACTGCGGCAGCACACTGGCAAGGGGAATGTAAACACCATGCCTACGTCAGTGTTGACCAGTGCAATCTTGCTGCCCGCGCGCCACCCAACAACTACATGACGGCGAGCGCAACGGCAGCTGCTGCTCTTGTGTGTGTGTGTGTGTCTGACCTGCTTCCTAGCCCGCGTTCCTTGACAATTCTCATTCCTACACTTCCAGGCGCAAGTTACTTAAATGTAAGAAAACTGTCACAAGAAGAAGAAAAAAAAAAAGACCATATTTTCGTTCATATTTTTATACCATTTCAAATTCATTTTTGGTTACCGTTTTCCTCTTACGTTACGTTACGTTACGGAGTATATGTTGAGGAGCGTTACTACGAACTCTGCCTTCCTATCTCGCAGGCACCAGCCACGGTGTCTTCATCGAGGTCAGGCCTTGAGAGACAATAGATGAGGTCAAATAAGAAAAGAAAAAGAATATGAACACCCTCAACGGACAGTGATACAATGTGTGGAGACGAGAAATAAAAACTATAGTGAATGATTCGGTCTGTGTTGGTAACTCCGGCAACTTTATTGTGCACTTCATGCTCGTCCTGTGAGTGGTAGCGCGAAAGGATTACAGAGTATACAAAGGGTCTTCGTCAGACCCCAGTGGGTTCAAATCACACAGGGTGTTACAATTCATAACAGGTGTTTCATTAATCCATTACATAGCTTCATAGGGTAAGGTTTCACCGACTAGATGCAAAAAGTAGATACAAACTTAAAATTTCAGTTACCTTGTTATTAACACTAAGGTTGTGACATTTCTTGCAGGATGTGTCTTGACCTATTCCTAAAATGCTCTATTTTTTTACATTCTCAGACAAAGTGTTCTAGTTTGTGTCAAAATCTTTGGCCACACGCTTTACAATTCACATGATAAGCATCTCCAGTTGGACCAAAACACCAACAGTACCTATAGCCAAGCCTTAGTCTGGCAGTTACATCATGTAATCTACTGACCTCATTACTTTCTCCAGACACATGTTCCACTTTACGCATTTGATTGTGATGGAAAATGTTCTACTTCCGTTTATTTGAACTTGTCTACTTGCTTCACTGAGGCCTGTTAGTTCCTTTCTAACTACAGTCTTGAGGCTTGTGAGTGACAAAACAATGTTGTTTTCATCATCTTTACAGTCCAAGACTAGCTAAAGCATCAACGGTCTCATGCTTACAGAGAGATATATCCATGAGAGGGAATCCGTAACACTCTGATCATACTTCCCACGGGAGTCGCCTTTCCTTGTGCTCTTCAATGACTTCTGATAAACACAATCTTACCTAACCAGACAACTCATCATCACAAATACAATCCTCCCATTCGTGAGTGACGTTCCCCTTTCATATGGTACTGTTTCCTGGCCGGAACCATCTGGAAAAGGAGGGGGAAGGCAGAGACGATCACAGCTCCTTTGTGACGAATGGGGCAAGGTCGAGTCCACAACTATTGGGAGACGAGGAGGCCAGCTCAGCCAAAGTTCCAAAGAGATAATGGGCTAGGCTCATGGCCACAGCTCTGAGAGAGGAGCGGCCCCAGCAGTCGGCCATCAGTCACTGAATGATGATGAATGCTGGAGACCCTGTTACACATAAACCATCCCTGATGGATACTGAAGACCGATAACCTCCACAGATCACGACGCCTCCGAGGACCGATCATAACCTCAACCACACACAAACCCCGCCACTGTACACGTTAACTGATAACGTTATCGACCGATGTCAAAATATATACATCGTATGCATATTTCAAGACGCCAAAGCCGTATAAATAACAGCGGAATAAAAAATAAGCGAAATAAAAGTGAAATTAAACGTGACAGAAACTGCCAGCAACAACATACATGCCAAACTTCCGGGTAATGTTGTAAAAGAAATCGGGGAGAAAAAAAATGTTGCGTCGTCTGGACTGTAAAAATTCTTTAACAGGAAATAACGTGTGGAAGGGTCTCTCTCTCGTAGGGTGATATTAATCTTTCGGAAACTTTTACTATACCTTCCGTTACAACGCGTCCCAATGTCGCCTGCAAGTCAATCGTGTCGTTAAATTCTTCCATCTTAAGATCACATTCGGCTTGTGTGTGTGTGTGTGTGTGTGTGTGTGTGTGTGTGTGTGTAGAACAACCGTAACTCAAAAAACATTACGTCGCGCGAGAACGGTGAGGGAAAACATCTAAACCGTCATCCTAGCTGAGATTCGACCGTTTCTTGTCTCGTTAGAGTCGAGGCCATCCGTCAATTGACGCCGTGACATTTGACGCACCATTTCAGCGTTATGATCCCGGCCTGACCGCTCCCTTTTTGTCTCCGACATGACACCTTGATATCTTCATTCCTCCCGCAGTGCTAGAGTTAAACTTTTTAAAACGCTACTGATTTCATGTTTCAGACAGCCTAATGGACACACACACACTCACCTATTTGCACTTTCTCGGTGCCTCCCGTCGACAGGACACGCAGAGCCGCCCTGTGCCACGGCAAAAAAAAATATATCTTCACGGATAAGTCCGATGAATTTTGAAATGATTAACATGACTCGTGTTTGTCTCGGTTGGTTTCTTAAGCGTGAAGGTGAAACAAATTCCCAAATAATTATGGGAGCTCCACTTTTATAATGACTTCCGTCGAGAATTGAAATCAATTTAACAATTATCATGGTAACGGATAGGACGTGTGACTTGCACCAAATATATTACAAGAATAGGAGAGCTGGGCAACCAGGGTCAGGCTACCCAATGGATTTCACACAAAAGAGATAAGATACTTTTTTCCTACTGTGTGTGCGTGCACTGTGTGCCTCTACATCACATACAATGATGAGTAAGAGTAAGGAGACTGGCAGTTAGTTCTCTAAGGAACAGATCTTTCTACCAGTAGTCACAGCGGAGGAAATCGCCCAGTTCCTTTTTAAATGAGTCCACAGGTTTCCCCCACAGTGCTCCTTACGTGGGCTGACAACAGGGTTCAATATACTCCGTCCTGTGACATTTATGTATCCCACTAAATATCTTCGTAGTTCATGTGATTAATCCTGCACGCATGTAGTCACTCCACCAATGAATTTTAAGGACTGAGTCGTTCATTATTTTCCCGGGAGAAACGTGCGCTTTAAGAGGCATCCTCCCATCCCTTCACATCACGGAGACACGTACATATACAGAAGCAATTTTACTTACAGCAGTTTGTGCCAAGCGGATAACGGCGCAGCTATTACCATTAGCGTCTGCTGCAAGACACGGCGGCTCTGCCATCTGTATCCCTCCCCCGCAGACTTATCGCTTTCCCGGGACACTAGGTCCTCCCAGACCACTTCATTTTGATCTTAAAAATAAAAAGTGAGGGCACAGCAAATCGAGGCTACGAGTATCCTGTACACTGCATGAGAGAGAGAGAGAGAGAGAGAGAGAGAGAGAGAGAGAGAGAGAGAGAGAGAGAGAGAGAGAGAGAGAGAGAGAGAGAGAGAATTATTTTTAGCGCAGGAAAATCTAGGATTGCGAACAACGAGGCATGTGAATTTCGTGTCTGCTGTTACTGCTATGATATTTCCTCTGTGTGTGTGTGTGTGTGTGTGTGTGTGTGTGTGTGTGTGTGTGTGTGTGTGTGTGTGTGTGTGCGTGTGTGTAAACACACATAAATATAAGATACTTTGGAGTAGAAATAGTACAAATATACAAGGTCAACACAACTGTAATACTCTCTCCCCGTTAAACAAATAACAATCACATGGAAGAATCCACCCTAGAAATCGCCCTTTATATCCCCAAAAAAGATGTGAAAGCAACAAGATAAGACCTACCACTGCCACAGAAGCGAGCCTAAATAACAGCAGCCATCGCAGGAGCCTACATCCTACATAAATACAAAAACAGCGAACGGGCAAACACTTGAGGTACGAACCTTACAAGTGTGTCAGACCAATGGGAGCACACAGCTGGCTCGGGGAGATGGGGGGGGGGGCACATCTACGCAAGGGTTAACCTAAACACATGAACTGTCACCATCCTAAGCGGACGGAGGGGAAAAAAACAGTGACGTATGTGCTCATTATTAACCCTGACAACTTAATTTTCTGGCTCGTCGGGGGAAAAAAAAGGGGGCAGGCAAAACCGCGGTTGACAGCGTTCAGGAAAACCTTTTCAGGAATCAACAAATTGAGTCGTCTCGTCCTAAATACCTTTTATTTATGGGGATCCAACCTCACCGACCGACGGGGGAGAGTTATGGGAAAGTTATAAAAAGAAGGAAAATAAATCGAGCAGAGAAACCACCATTAGCAACTTACAAGGGATCTAAGTACGTATAAGGGAACTCCTCCAACTGCTATGAGAAAGCAGACGGTGAAGTGGCAGACGGTGCAACACCGCCCCAGTACACTACAATACCTTGGGCGTCATCCTCGTCTACAGGAAAGACTTGCGACGTAACACCAACGTTTCTGAAAGTAACATACAGATGACCACAGTGCAACTGAAGAGAACAGCTCAAGTAATAGGACACATCACAGTCACAATTTCCCATGTTCGTAGTGTACGAGTCCCCAGCCACCCATCCCCAATCCCGTGACGCAAGAGTCCCCAGCTTTACGTCCCCCAAGCCTAGGGGACAGACGCCTCCAAGCCTACATCCCCACGCCTGGGATACAGGAGTCCCTAGCCAAACATCCCCACACTCGTGGACTAGGAGTCTTCAACCACACATCTCAGATGCAGGAAAGTATGACAGTTCCTGAACTTGCAAAAAAAAAAAAAAAAGGTTGGCCATCTTTACCGTAAGGAGAAACCGATGAGGATAATCTTACATCCATATACAGTGAAACACTATTAACTAACCCCGCTTGCTTGAGGGTACACCGCGTCACTCTGGCGAGGCTATATCATCGTCAGTTGACGACAGAGAGGGAGTAGAGTCTCGTCAACGAACTCGCTTCAGAGGTTTACACCCTATCCCTGTTACTGAGTGTAGCGCAACCCTAAACGGTGAATTACCATTTATTCAGTGGGAAAAGAACTCCCGAAAGCTGTCTCCAATTCCCCGTACAGTACATCTGAAAGAGGAAAAAGAAGGAAAAGAAGTAATGAACACATATCAACTGGGAAAAATCTAAACAAGTCTTGGTAGACGGCAGCAGAAAATCGCCCCAAGCTCGCCCATCGGGAAACTCGACGCTAAAAATGAATGAGGAAGATCTAAAATATCATAAGAAACCCAAAAGATTATAAAGAAGCTCAAATACTTCTTTTCCTAAATATGAAAAGCCAGTGTCGAGGTTTGGCGCACCTGCGCACTACATAAGGCATCCTGGCTACATATAGACAGTTCAAGAAATACTGACATCTTGAGAAAGCAATAAGGAAGTTTATCAGTAAAGTGAAAATTACCTTTGATTTAATTTTTCGGATAAATTACACCATGAAAGCGCCACACCCACTCCAGTCAAAATAGATGGGAGTATGTGGGAAAGACAGATGCCAGGAGATTGAACGGTCCATAACGAGGTCATACATTTTCGTTGTCAAAAAACAAGAGTTAGAAAGCGGTCAGCAAAGCAGCAGTCACCTCCTCACCCACCTCTCCATCCGGCTCAACTGCCGAAAAGCACGCAATACAGGAGGAAGATACTGTCATGGACATTCTATGGGAAAGTCCACGTGAACTGGAAAAAAGGCTCCTGATAGTTTGAGGACATCTGATCAGCGGGTGGATCCTGAATAACACACATGATTACAGTGATTTACTGGATTTTTCTTTTACTGATAACAGATATCAGTCAAGTATTTGTCTGTTGTGATTGTACTTGCAGTCTTTACATCTATTACATCGGAAGGTAGTTCAATCATATGCTTAACCACTTTAAACGTGAAAAATCTTGCTATTAATTCTCCTTTCTTTTATCTTCAAACCATCTTAGGTCAATGAATTTCTCTATATTGAAGAAATTTGCGTACAACATGTGACTGATATTCATCAGTTTGAACTGTTCTCACAGTCTGCACTTGTTAACAGAGAATAATTGTAGGTCTCTGAGTCCTTCCTTGCAAGGCTAATTTCTGAATAAAGGAATTAGTTTGGGTACTATTCTCTGAATTCATTCAAGTTTCTCTTCTTTTCTGATCAAGGGTATAGTGACCAGTGCACCAGGTCTAACCAGGGCATTTGTAAAGGGTGAATGTTGTATCCTTTGTTTTGTCTTTTGAATTTCTGGCTATGAGACCTAGCATCCTACTGGCTACATTGTATGTGGTTGCGCACGGCTCACCGTATCTAAAGTTAGACCATCTCTCCAACGTCCTTTTCTTCTTTCACTTACATGGTTGGTATACCAAGCATGACCTTACATTTGTCTACGATGAAATCTAACGGCCATGTCTCTTGTCGGTTGTGGTAGGGGTGCATCAGGAATAGTGGTGGGGTGAATATGCGGCAGTGGCAGTGGTGAGGTGGGGGAGCAACAGTGGCAGTGGTGAGGTGGGGGAGCAACAGTGGCAGTGGTGAGGTGGTAGTGTAGCAGTGCTAGTGGTGAGGTGCGAGTGTACTAGTGCCAGTGGCGAGGTGCAGCAGTGCCAGTGGTGAGGTGCGAGTGTACCAGTGCCAGTGGTGAGGTGCAGCAGTGCCAGTGGTGAAGTGCAGCAGTGCCAGTGGTGAGGTGGAGGTGTAGCAGGGAGCACTAGCACATCAGTTGAAATGTTTGGCCTGCATGAGACTCGGACAGAATCACGAGAGGCAGCAAGGCAATGTGCCTAGCACTAACCACCATCAGGTTCACACAGTCCCACCCTAACAAAGCAGTCAATACAGCCACTGGTCAGGATTCCAGTACCATTCCAGGCATAACCTCACTTCATAAAGGAAGGGGGGGATAGTTCCAACCACCCTAGCCAACCCCCAACCCCGGAAAAGAGGGAAGGTCCGATATCATTAGCGTCACATACCAAAATGTTGGACACAACACAGAGGAATGAGGCGACTGATTGCTTGATCAGACGATTAACACAAGCCATGCAGCATGGCTTTAAACCTACACATTCCACCCTCTCGCAATTACTAGACGAACTGATGTTATCTTTAAAATTCCTTAAAAACAGCCGACGTTGCAGAGGTATCACAAAAAAAATGAATATCTCAAAGGCACCAGTCCAATGTAGTCGGGGATTCGTGGCCCACAAAAGACGTGAGAAATGAGTAACTGACAGAGGCAGTCGGTGAATTTATAATTTCTCAACAGAGCGCAACCGTACGTAAATCAAGCAGAATCCAATACCTCTATAATTAAAAGCTCGACTCCACCAGGGGCACAATGGCGGCCCCCTGCTCCTCCTCGTTTTCAGACATCGATGAAAGTGTAAAATTACAGCCATTTATCATCCGCTTCAGACGAAGCTCGAATTAGCGAGGCAGCCTCGTCCACAGGCACACACCCCCAGCCTCTACTGACGAACATCAGTAATAGTTCTCAGTGGGTCACTGAAAACATAATGTTTAATGAATATAAATCATAAACTCCTTTGTTGCAGCAGAAATTAAGGGATCAAAGCACAAATTGTATGTCAGACGCAGACCTCGCCATGTCCCCCAGGCAGGAGGGTCTAAAATCTAGGAGCAATTACTGCCAAAAGAAAATAAAAAAAGGACATCAAATGTGACTTTCACATTCCAAACAACTCATTAACGATGGGACTGATAGCAGGAGCCTTCTAAACTACACACGGTGATCGTTCACTTTAGATTCTCCCGCCACCAATGTTGTAGAAGAATCTTTTTTCACGTTGATGAACCTCTGAGCGATCAAACGTACAACGGTCATTCTCTGTATTAATTTGGGCGATATATATATATATATATATATATATATATATATATATATATATATATATATATATATATATATATTTTTTTTTTTTTTTTTTGCTTTGTCGCTGTCTCCCGCGTTTGCGAGGTAGCGCAAGGAAACAGACGAAAGAAATGGCCCAACCCACCCCCATACACATGTATATACATAGGTCCACACACGCAAATATACATACCTACACAGCTTTCCATGGTTTACCCCAGACGCTTCACATGCCTTGATTCAATCCACTGACAGCACGTCAACCCCGGTATACCACATCGCTCCAATTCACTCTATTCCTTGCCCTCCTTTCACCCTCCTGCATGTTCAGGCCCCGATCACACAAAATCTTTTTCACTCCATCTTTCCACCTCCAATTTGGTCTCCCTCTTCTCCTCGTTCCCTCCACCTCCGACACATATATCCTCTTGGTCAATCTTTCCTCACTCATTCTCTCCATGTGCCCAAACCATTTTAAAACACCCTCTTCTGCTCTCTCAACCACGCTCTTTTTATTTCCACACATCTCTCTTACCCTTACGTTACTTACTCGATCATATATATATATATATATATTTTTTTTTTTGCTTTGTCGCTGTCTCCCGCGTTTGCGAGGTAGCGCAAGGAAACAGACGAAAGAAATGGCCCAACCCACCCCCATACACATGTATATACATACGTCCACACACGCAAATATACATACCTACACAGCTT